>NC_086449.1:419504797-419764797 GCF_028390025.1 Pseudophryne corroboree | reverse complement strand
GGGCCGACACGCAATTACTGAACTTTGTATGTGTGACAACGTCCCTGTTACAGCCCAGTTGCAACTGGAGATGAGCTTGAAATTCATATAACTCTCCATCATTCATAGTTTGGTTGCACTTGCCTCCTAATATGGATGCACTGCTTTAGTGTCTCTACCTCTGCTACATCCTCCAATCTGTTTGGATCTCACAAGGCTCTGTTCTCAGCTCTCTGATTTTCTTAATGTACACCTCTTTGTTTGGGGAACTAATTTGCTTATTCTCCTCCAATAACAACTCTATCCTTACAACATCCAAATCTACGCATTGCCTCAACTCTGAAAAGCCATCACTCACTAGACACAATCTCTTCTACTTCTTTGGTAACGGGATGGTAAGGGGAAGAGGAGGGCATTGGGTGCCTCATTCTTTTCAATGTACTGTACCACCACTGTGACCTTGCATATTTTATTGTATGATATTGGTCAGTATTACAGTCTAGCCTTAGCTATGTCCACTTGGGGTCTTGGTAATTATTAAGAGGCAAGCAAATGGGCTGTGGTACCATGTCACAACAGGATTTAGGAAGTTCAGGTCAGTGTTATGATCCTGTCTGCAACAATCAAGTTCTTGTATTTGTTATCAGATTTACCTTGTCGCCTGGCCTGCAGGTCAGGTTTCCTGTTTGTCTTGTGAACTGTTGCTGTTGGAGTATGTCAGTTGATTGCATTGTCTCCAGTTCAGAATGTTCCTTGCCTCAGCTGACATTAGCAACCAATCAGAAACTTGCAATCCCTATGTATACCTTGTATGTCTTTTGTTTTGTGCCAGTGCATTAGGGATTCTGACTTCTAGCAATCACAACCTGACTCCCTGACATCTGAGTGTATTCCACAGTTCCCATTGATTTATCCCTGCTTTGCCATATTAATGGTCCACATTGCCTGCTGTCAACAGTGCTTCACTCAGCTTTTACCAGCATATGATTACACAGACTTCAGCCATTAATCTCTACCTTCAGTAAACCTGTAAGCTTCCTGATTCTCATTCTGCAACAACTACAGTTTTGTCAAGTGCCTGTATTTCTACTGCAGTTTCACTACAGACTAAAGTTCTGTCTGAGACTCCCCCTGTGTCTGCAGCCCGTTCCTGATTACAGTGTTCACCACAGCCCTCCTAACAAGTGCTGTTGTAGTGATCCTGAACTTTGCAATATAATTAATGTTTGTTTTCCACTGAGTAATTTACCTCCATGTCCGGTCATTAAACCAACATCCTGTGACAGTTTGCCCCTGTTCAAGCACAGCCATTTCTAGTCAGTACAGTGTGGCACATGGGGCCTAATTCAGACCTGATCGCAGCAGCAAATATGATAGCTAATGAGCAAAACCATGTGCACTGCAGGTGTGGCAGATGTAACATTTGCAGAGAGAGTTAGATTTGGGTGGGTTATATTGTTTCTGTGCAGGGTAAATACTGGCTGCTTTATTTTTACACTGCAATTTAGATTTCAGTTTGAACACACCCCACCCAAATCTAACTCTCTCTGCACATATTATATCTGCCCCCCCCCCTGCAGTCACATGGTTTTGCCCATTAGCTAACAAAATTGCTGTTGCGATCAGATCTGAAATAGGCCCCTTATCCTGTTTAACCTTGCACTCTTGTACTCAGTAACAAATTGCACACCAGTGCAGAATCATCCTAGTCTGTCTCCATTCTGGTTCAAGTTTCCAACTCCAGCCTGGTCTAACTCAAGTATCTAACTCCAGTCTAGTTCAAGTCCAGTTCCAGTCTGGTCTAGCAGATGCAGTTCAGTTCCAGTACAGTCCAAGTCCAGTTCTAGTCTGCTCCAGTATTTAGTTGAGTCCAGTCCAGTTCAGTATACTAGTTTGGTTCCAGTCAGACACTGGAAGCAACCCAGTGTCCAGTCAATTCTAAGTTACTACAACAGGCCTGGCCAACCTGTGGCTCTCCAGATGTTGTGAAACTACACATCCCAGCATGCCCTGCCACCGTTTTAGCATTCCCTAATAGCAAAACTGTGGCAAGGCATGATGGGACTTGTAGTTTTGCAACAGCTGGAGAGCCACAGGTTGGCCAGGCCTGTACTACAACAACTGTCCAATGCTGCCTGACTCTGTGTCCCACTTACTACCCTGACAGATCCGGACAGGTACAGATTACGCTTAAAGTTGGGGGTTTTGTTGGACTGTTATTGCTATTGGTGAGTCTGCTATGCCTCTAAATTGGAGAGCCTGCAGGAGCAGAGAGACTAACTTCATGGGGGGTATCCAGTTAGCCGCGATAACCTGTTTTTGTGGCTAAAAATTTGTCTTTTTTTCATGACTTGCAATATTGCAGCTGCCCAATTATTTGCATAGGTTTTATCGCAAATTTATCTTCACCTACTCTGAGCAGGTAAAAAATTGGGGAGAATCCCTATGTTTAGGTAAAAATGCCAGGACTTTGTTCGGAACCTCTTGGACACCTTTCTTAATAATTAATTAGGCACTTTGAAGCTTTTAATTACTTTTAATTAGCCAACAATAAGATGTTATTTTTGGGGTGAAAAAGTGCAAAGTGATGGAAATTGAGCGACACTGTAAGAAAGAGGTTTATTGGGGTGCTTTATGAGTGGGACAAGTGTTTTTAGGCTTGCAGGTGGGAGTAATCGGTCAGTTTTGCAAGGTTTTAGTGCCTTTAATTGACCCAAATATATACTTATACCTTTTTTCATGTATCCCAAATTTAATGAGAGCATTTATTTGACACAAAAAAGCTTGCTTTTTATAATTTTTTAATTATCTTTTTCTTTATTGAAGCATGTATACATTAAATACAAGTTTGACATCAAATCAATAGTATAAGTAAAGAACTAATATCTTAAAACATGTTTGATATATATTTATAAAACTAATTTTAATCAGGCCTATACTACACTCATCCCTAAACCAAACAAAGATTTGAAGCATGCCTCATCTTACCTTAGCTTACTTAACGTTGATAACAAAAATATTAGCAGATTGTATGCAATCCTTCCTTGCATTCATACTGTCACGATCCGGGTATCTGGACGCCATTACTTACCCTTCAGATGCCTCCTAAGGCTGGCTCAGCGTTCCAGGACCGGATCCCGCTGTTCCTGAGTTCCAGTTTGTCTCTCTCCTGTGGTTGTCTTCCAGGTTCCAGCTCCTGTCTCCAGACTTCTGCTATAGAGACCCGCACCAGCATTCCATCTGCGGTGTAGCCTGACTCTCCGATCCATTCTGGACTCACCTGTTTCCAGCTACAACAATCACCTGCTTCCAGCCCAGCTTCCAGCAGTGTACAGCTTCTCTTAAAGGGCCAGTGTCCTTTCTGCAGTTTACCACTCTCCACCGGTATTATTATTTCACTGCTCTCAAACAATCACCTGCTTCCAGCCCAGCTTCCAGCAGTGTATAGCTTCTCTTAAAGGGCCGGTGTCCTTTTCTGCAGTTTACCACTCTCCACCGGTATTATTATTTCACCGCTCTCAAACTCCAAACTTCATTATTATTTCATCGCTCTCAAGTTCGTTTATTATTTAACTGGTTCCAGCCAGTATCCACTCCGTACCAACAACAGTCTGGTTCCAGCCAGTATCCACAGCAGCCGTTTTACCTTCAGCAGCCCAGCCTTTCCTGGAACATCAGCTGGTACGATCCTGGGTTCTCTCCATTGCTACAGTCAGGCCTGGTAAGGACTTTCCAACTAGAAGATTATAAGAACTGTCTCACACTACCAGTGCCTGTGGCCCTTGCCACCCTGTAGTACCCAGGAATTGTATTTATCCTCTGTTGACTTTTATGTTTCCTTTTACTGCTGCTGTGTTACGGAGTTTGTCATAATAAACATCATTGACTTTTATCCTGGTTGTCGTGGTCACGCCTTCGGGCAGTTATTCTACATGTTACTTACATGTCTAGGGGTCTGATACAACCTCCCAGGTTCCGTTACATCTCAGCCCCTACAACTGAGGCTGCCTCCCGTCAGCTCAGGCCCTCTGTTGTGACAGTAAGCACTGACCTAATGAATCCAGCCGGAGACCAGGATCAAGCGGCCAGGCCGATGCAAGAACTGGCAGTCCGACTTGAACATCAGGAGGCTGCACAGGGCCACATCATCCGCTGTCTCCAGGATCTCTCTACACGGCTGGATGGGATTCAAACGACCCTCCGTGGACCTGGCACGTCCGGTGCGTCCACTACAGTAACACCAGCTGTAACCCCACCCACCTTACCCATTTCCAGTCCACATCTTCATCTTCCAACGCCAGCAAAATTTGATGGATCTCCAAGGTTCTGCAGGGGATTTCTCAATCAATGTGAAATCCACTTTGAGCTTCTACCTGGCAATTTCTTCAGTGACCGTACCAAAATTGCCTATATCATCTCCCTTCTCAGTGGCTCAGCCCTTGACTGGGCATCACCTTTATGGGAGAAGTCTGATCCCCTGCTATCCTCCTATACTGACTTTGTAGCTACATTCAGGCGCATCTTCGACGAGCCAGGCCGGATAACATCTGCATCATCTGAGATTCTCCGTTTACGCCAGGGAACACGTACTGTGGGACAGTATCTTATACAGTTTAAAATCCTGGCATCCGAACTGGCATGGAACGACGAGGCCCTGTATGCTGCATTCTGGCATGGCTTATCAGAACGCATCAAGGATGAGTTAGCTACCAGAGACTTGCCTTCTAAGTTGGATGAGCTAATTTCTCTTTGCACGAAGGTTGATCTACGTTTCAGAGAGAGAGCAACCGAGCGAGGAAGATCATCTACTCCTAAATCTTCTGCTCCTCCTCCTCGTCAACCATCTCCATCCAAGGATGAGCCTATGCAAATTAGTCGTTCCCGTCTATCTCCCGCTGAGCGCCGAAGACGTCTCTCTGAGTCTCTCTGTCTCTACTGTGCAGCTCCGTCGCACACTATCAATGCCTATCCCAAACGTCCGGGAAACTCCAGATCCTAGCTCGCCAAGGAGAGGGCCGGCTAGGAGTAATGATCTCCTCTCCATCTCCTCATGACTGTAACCTCCCAGTGTCGCTCCAAATTGCTCAACGTTACAGGAACGTCATTGCCCTCCTTGATTCCGGAGCAGCTGGGAATTTCATAACCGAAGCTTATGTTAAACGGTGGTCCCTACCCACCGAGAGACTGTCCTCGTCCATCTCTTTGACTGCCGTGGATGGCAGCAAGATTTTTGATGCAGTCATTACCTTAAGGACTCTTCCAGTTCGTCTGAGAGTGGGAGTTCTTCATTCTGAGTATATTTCTTTTTTAGTGATTCCAAGAGCCACACATCCAGTGGTTTTAGGCCTTCCATGGCTCCGTCTCCACAACCCATCAATTGACTGGACGACTACGCAAATACTGGCATGGGGTCCCTCCTGTGCTGAGACTTGTTTAGCCAAAGTTCTTCCTGTTTGTTCTTCCTTCCCCAGGTCATCTGATGTTCCGCCTCCTCCATATCAAGACTTCACAGACGTGTTCAGTAAAGCCTCTGCTGATATCCTTCCTCCTCATAGAGAATGGGACTGCCCAATCGACCTCATTCCAGGGAAGGTTCCACCGCGAGGCCGAACTTATCCGTTGTCTCTGCCTGAGACACACTCCATGGAAGAGTACATCAAAGAGAACCTGGCGAAGGGTTTCATCCGACCATCTTCTTCTCCAGCCGGCGCAGGCTTCTTCTTCGTTAAGAAGAAAGACGGTGGTCTGCGTCCGTGCATCGACTACAGAGGTCTGAACGACATTACCGTCAAGAACCGATACCCTTTACCCCTGATTACCGAGCTCTTTGATAGAGTTAGTGGTGCAACTATTTTCACAAAACTGGACTTGAGGGGTGCCTACAATCTCATCCGAATCCGTGAGGGTGACGAGTGGAAGACCGCCTTTAACACCCGTGACGGACATTATGAGTACCTCGTCATGCCCTTCGGATTGAGCAATGCTCCAGCAGTCTTCCAGCACTTCGTGAATGAGATTTTCAGGGACATCTTGTACCGCCATGTCGTGGTTTATCTAGACGACATCCTCATCTTTGCTAATAATCTCGAAGATCATCGTTTCTGGGTAAAAGAGGTTCTTTCCCGTCTCCGTGTCAATCACCTCTATTATAAATTGGAGAAGTGTGTGTTTGAAGTTAAAACCATTCCGTTTCTAGGTTACATTGTGTCCGGTTCCGGACTAGAGATGGATCCTGAGAAACTCCAAGCAATCCAGAATTGGCCTATACCCTTAAGCCTCAAAGGGGTCCAGAGGTTCTTAGGGTTCGCCAATTATTATAGAAAATTTATACGAGACTTTTCCACCATCGTGGCGCCTATCACTGCATTAACCAAGAAAGGTGCTAATCCGTCCAAGTGGTCCGAGGAAGCTACACAGGCCTTTCACCTTCTGAAGCAACGGTTCATCTCTGCACCAGTTCTGAAACAGCCCGACACCGACTCTCCTTTTATCTTAGAGGTAGATGCCTCCTCCGTTGGAGTAGGAGCAGTGTTATCCCAGAGGGCCAAAGATGGACATCTACATCCTTGCAGTTTCTTCTCCCGGAAGTTCTCCCCAGCTGAGCGGAACTATGCCATTGGCGATCAGGAGTTGCTAGCCATCAAGCTCGCTCTGGAGGAGTGGAGATACCTGTTGGAGGGAGCTTCCCACTCAATCACCATACTTACCGACCACAAAAATCTTTTATATCTCAAAGGCGCACAATGTCTGAATCCTCGTCAGGCCAGATGGGCACTTTTCTTCTCTAGGTTTGACTTTAAACTCCAGTTCTGTCCGGGTTCTCAGAATCGTAAGGCCGATGCCCTTTCCCGCTCATGGGAGCAAGAAAATGAGTCCGAGTCTGCAGACAAGCATCCTATTATTAATCCGTTGGCATTCTCCACGGTAGGGATGGACTCTACGCCTCCACCAGGGAAAAGTTTTGTTAAGCCAGTTCTAAGGAAGAAGCTCATGCATTGGGCCCATGCTTCCCGTTTTGCTGGACATACAGGCATTCAGAAAACCCTTGAATTTATTTCTAGGTCCTACTGGTGGCCAACTCTGAAGAAGGACGTTATGGAATTTATTGCCTCCTGCCCAAAGTGTGCCCAACACAAAGTCTCCCGCCAGTCGCCTGTGGGGCAACTGGTTCCATTATCTGTTCCCCGTCGACCTTGGACCCATTTGTCGATGGACTTTGTTTCCGATCTACCTATCTGCAACAAGTTTAATACCATCTGGGTGGTAGTTGACCGGTTCACCAAGATGGCACATTTCATCCCTCTCACCGGTCTTCCGTCAGCTTCCAAGTTGGCTCAAGTGTTTATACAAGAGATCTTCCGACTTCACGGTCTTCCTGAAGAGATCATCTCGGATCGTGGAGTACAATTTGTAGCCAAATTTTGGCGAAGTTTGTGTCAAGCCCTCCAAGTCAAGTTAAAGTTTTCCACGGCTTACCATCCTCAGACCAATGGTCAAACCGAGAGGGTGAATCAGGACTTGGAGGCCTTCCTCCGTATATATGTGTCTTCCTCTCAAGATGACTGGGTTCAACTCCTTCCTTGGGCCGAGTTCAGCCACAACAATCAATACCATTCCTCATCTTCTTCTACACCATTCTTCATTAATTATGGATTCCACCCTAAAGTCCCAGAATTCCAACCGCTTCCCGCAACTTCTGTTCCAGCAGTGGATGTCACCTTGCGTCAGTTTTCAAATAACTGGAGGAACGTCCGCGCAGCCCTGCTTAAAGCCTCATTCAGGTATAAGAAGTTTGCCGATAGGAAGCGTAGAGCGGTTCCAGCTCTCAAGGTGGGTGATCGTGTGTGGCTGTCCACGAAGAATTTGAGGTTGAGAGTTCCCAGCATGAAATTTGCACCTCGCTACATCGGACCCTTCAAGATTGAACAAGTCATCAATCCTGTTGCCTACAGGTTACAGTTACCATCCTTCTTGAAAATACCCAGGACATTTCATGTTTCTTTGTTGAAACCACTGATCCTGAATCGGTTTCATTCCGCACTTCCTCCAGCTCCCAAAGTTCAGACTCAACGGGGAGTCGAGTACGAGGTGGCCAAGATTTTGGACTCACGTTTCCGTTACGGTCAGTTACAATACCTCATTGACTGGAAGGGCTATGGTCCTGAAGAACGCTCTTGGACCAATGCCTCAGACGTCCATGCTCCTGCCTTGGTCCGAAATTTCCACGCAAAGTTTCCTTTAAAGCCTAAGAAGTGTCCTGGGGCCACTCCTAAAGGGGGGGGTGCTGTCACGATCCGGGTATCTGGACGCCATTACTTACCCTTCAGATGCCTCCTAAGGCTGGCTCAGCGTTCCAGGACCGGATCCCGCTGTTCCTGAGTTCCAGTTTGTCTCTCTCCTGTGGTTGTCTTCCAGGTTCCAGCTCCTGTCTCCAGACTTCTGCTATAGAGACCCGCACCAGCATTCCATCTGCGGTGTAGCCTGACTCTCCGATCCATACTGGACTCACCTGTTTCCAGCTACAACAATCACCTGCTTCCAGCCCAGCTTCCAGCAGTGTACAGCTTCTCTTAAAGGGCCGGTGTCCTTTCTGCAGTTTACCACTCTCCACCGGTATTATTATTTCACCGCTCTCAAACAATCACCTGCTTCCAGCCCAGCTTCCAGCAGTGTATAGCTTCTCTTAAAGGGCCGGTGTCCTTTTCTGCAGTTTACCACTCTCCACCGGTATTATTATTTCACCGCTCTTAAACTCCAAACTTCATTATTATTTCATCGCTCTCAAGTTCGTTTATTATTTAACTGGTTCCAGCCAGTATCCACTCCGTACCAACAACAGTCTGGTTCCAGCCAGTATCCACAGCAGCCGTTTTACCTTCAGCAGCCCAGCCTTTCCTGGAACATCAGCTGGTACGATCCTGGGTTCTCTCCATTGCTACAGTCAGGCCTGGTAAGGACTTTCCAACTAGAAGATTATAAGAACTGTCTCACACTACCAGTGCCTGTGGCCCTTGCCACCCTGTAGTACCCAGGAATTGTATTTATCCTCTGTTGACTTTTATGTTTCCTTTTACTGCTGCTGTGTTACGGAGTTTGTCATAATAAACATCATTGACTTTTATCCTGGTTGTCGTGGTCACGCCTTCGGGCAGTTATTCTACATGTTACTTACATGTCTAGGGGTCTGATACAACCTCCCAGGTTCCGTTACATCTCAGCCCCTACAACTGAGGCTGCCTCCCGTCAGCTCAGGCCCTCAGTTGTGACACATACTCATAGATCATCAGTTAGGCTTTGTCAGAGGCAGACACTCAGTCAAGGGTATGTGTATGGTGATTGCGGCAGTAACGGCAGCTAGTGTTCATGCTGATACCTCTAGTCTTCTCCTAATTCTTGACCCCACTAAAGCGTTTGATATGGTCTCATGGTCATATCTTTATTACATATTAATCAGGAGGGGATGTGGTTCCAGCTTTATAGCCATGATTGACTAAAGGGACCATTGGTGCAAGCCTCACTATGTCCAGGGGCACAAGACAGGGTTGTCCCTTATCACCCTTGCTTTTCAATTTGACCTTAGATGCTGGGATGCCAACAGTCAAAATACAGACAGCAGCATCCCAACGCTCAGGATCCGGACACCGATTAGGTAAGTAATGTACCCCCTACCCCCTAACCCTCCTTTTACACAGCCTAACCTTAACCACCCCACCACACAGCCTAACCCTAACCCTCCCCCCCTCAGCCTAAACATAACTCCCCCTCCCCCACGCAATTTACCAGTGCTGAGTGGCGACAGACCTCGATTGGGATTCCGGCATTTGGGATCCTGACCGGTACCCTATACAACAACCTGCCTTATGACACCTACTTAATGGATGGAAACTGGTTGTTTTCCAGGAATCAGACAGGTACTGTACTTGATTTTACTAAAAATGAGAGGAAGGGGGGGACCTAACGCTGCTGGTTTCACTATTATAGCCATAATCATTCTGGATGGTGCTTGGGGCTGTTTGAACAATTTTCAGGGGCTGCCATTTATTCACTGCATTTATTATTTTTACTTTCATTAATAATACCAGGTATGTTAAAAAAAAACAAAACCAATGTTGAGGCGTTTTAAAGCTGTTTGTTTTTTTGCAGTTTTTATTAGCTGTATTCAGGGCCGGTTCTTGCTGTGGTTGCGCCCCGGGCAAAACTATGGGGGCGTGGCTTCACACAGGGGCGTGGTCAGTTACGCCCCCATTTGTGCCCCCTGTAGCGCCGCCCTGATCATGTTGTGCTGTGCCGCCCGCCGCCCTGATCATGCCGTGCCACTGACCGCTGTGCCGCCAGCCGCCCTGATCATGCTGTGCCGCCCGCCTCAAGCGTGCCCTTATCAGTGCTGCTGCGCGCCTCCTTCCTCGATGCGGTGCGCGATGACGTCAGGCAGTGCGCGATGACGTCATCACGCACCGTGCGACGGTGCGCAATGCATCATGGGAAAGTGGGTGGGAAAGTGGGCGGGAGGGAGGATCAGCGCTGACTGCGCTGTCCTCAGTCAGGACTCCTACAGTAACATGGCGCCCGTTAGTACATGCGGCAGCGCCCTCGTAGATGCGGCGCCTCGGGCAAAAGTCCTGCTTGCCCGGGGCAAGAGCCGCTCCTGGCTGTATTTCATACACTATTATTTAGCATGTAATGCAGCTTCAACAGCTGGACAGCATCTCACAGTAACTGAAACATCATTGAATGTTTTTATTAGAAAATGCTGTGTATCACTGCTGATAAGTATCAGTCTTGCTACAGACTAACGTCATTAGTAATTATATTATACAGTATACTGTATAAAGTTTAGTGTATTTTCAATGGCTACATAGTAATTTTAAATAGACTTAGAATGCAGGGATGTGCAGTCAGGGAATGCAGGATCTGATGAGTGGAATAATACAAAGAAGATATTTATAACACAGATTCTGTGTTATAACAAACTTCTCTGTATTATTCTACTCATACTTGCAGTAAAAACTAGCCATACCTGGATGAGAGGCAGCGATGAATTGTACAAGGTGGGGGGTGGGGCCACGGCCATGGGCAGGAAAAGCACATTTAAAAAAATGAGGGGATAAGTGTCCCCTCTAACTCTGCCTCAACGACAGGGCTGTGATATCTGATGCAGGGACGGATCCAGAAGGGGCATGACACTGCTGTCTGACCCCCCCCTGTTTGGATATCTGAAAAAGGAGTCCTGGTTACACTAGTTATCATCACTGCTTGGTTTCCTGCCCGACCAGCCCCTGTTCATTAGCATCATACATAACTCCTTTGGTGGGACTCAGCTGCAGGTCCTCTCAGACCATGACTCTGCCTATAAAACTAGATCCGTCTAGTGGTGCCCTTTTACTGCAGTGTATATCGGGGCTCTGTGAGGGACCATCTGCCTTGACAAGACAGGACACCCCCCCCCCCCCCCCCCCTAATGCTGCTAGTTTCCCCCACTTGCATGCAGGTTCATAGAACAGGTGAGAACTGGCTGCTTCACCCCCCTATCCTGACCAAGGCCGGTTCTAAGACTTGTGGCGCCCCGGGCAAAATATGGGGCGTGGCTTCAATTGGGGGCGTGGTCACGACGCTGAAAGCAAATAAATAAATAAATAAAAAGTATACTTACCATCCACGTTCCTGATCCAGACCCCCTCCGCCGGCGACGCCGCTCTTCTCCTCTCCCCTCTTCTCTTCGATCTATGGGAGAGACGTTATTACGTCTCTCCCATAGAACAGCATAGACACTAGAGGTCAATTATGACCCCTAGTGTCTGTGCCACTATGCTGTGCGGTGCGCGATGACGTCATCGCGCATCGCACAGCAAAGGTCCTCTACACGAAGGGAAACTAGACCATAGCGTCTAGTTTCCCTTCATGGAGAGGACCTTTGCTGTGCGGTGCGCGATGACGTCATCGCGCACCGCACAACTAAGGTCCTCTCAATGAAGGGAAACTACACGCTACGCGTCTGGTTCCCTTCAAAGCGGGGGGGCACAGCAGGCGCCCTGCGGAAGGCGGCGCCCCGGGCAAAAGTACCGCTTGCCCGTGGCAAGAACCGCCACTGATCCTGACCCCCCTTAACAGGGCCGTCTCCCTGCAGCTGAGCAGTGCCATTATTTGCGGGTGTTTAGGGGGTGAGGCCTAATGCCGAGAAGTGCTGTGTAGTCAGGTAGTGTCACTGTCTCTCCCTAACCCCCTCTCTCTCCCTAACATTACCTCCTCTTGCTCCTCTCTCTCTCTCTCTCTCTCTCCCCCTCTCTCTCCCCCTGACACTGTCTCTCACTCTCTCTACTACACTGTCTCTCTCCCCGACACTCTCTCCCTCTCTCTCCCTGACACTGTCTCTCCCTCTCTCTCTCCCGAACACTACCTTTTTCTCCTTTTCTCTCCCTGACACTGTGTCTCTCTCTTCCTGACACTGGGGTAAATTTACTAAGATGGGAGTTCTATTTAAGATGGGATGTTGCCCATAGCAACCAATCAGATTCTACTTCTACTTTTACTTTATCTAGCACCTTCTAGAAGATAATACCCAGAATCTAATTGGTTGCTATGGGCAACATCCCATCTTATATAGAACTCCCATCTTAGTAAATTTACCCCACTGTCTCCCTCTCTCTCCCCGACACTATCTAACGCTCCCTGATAGTGTGTCTCTCGATCTCTCTCTGACACTGTCTCGCTCTCCCTGACACTCTCTCCCTCTATCTGACACTGTCTCTCTCTCCCTTCTCTCTCCCTAACACTGTGTCTCTCTCTTCCTCTTGCCACTTAGGGCCGGATGTAATGGCTTGCAAGACATCTGTAGCTCCGAGACTCCGGCCGAACTTGTACGTTTTTTTAAAGCAGCAAACGTTTACAAGCAAAACCAACCAGGTTTTGTTTGTAAATGTTTGTGGCTTTAAAAAAAAAAAGAGTTTGGCCAGAGTATGGGAGATCCGGCCGTCTTGCAAGCCATTACATCTAGCCCATGGTCACTCGCTTTCTCTCTCCCTGACACTATCTCCTCCTCTCTCTATCTCTACCTGACTCTTTCTTTCCCTCTCTGTCACTGTCTCTCTCCCTGACACTGTCTCTCTCCTTGACACGGTTGCTCTCATTGACTCTTTCTCTCTCTCCGTGACACTGTCTCTCGCTCTCTCTGACACTGTCTCTCTCTCTCCGACACTGTCTCTCTCCCTGACACTGTCTCTTGCTCTCTCCCTGACACTGTCTCTTGCTCTCTCCCTAAAACTGTCTCTTGCTCTCTCTCTGACACAGTCCCTCTCTCCTTGACACAGTCTCCCTCTCCCTGACACAGTCTCTCTCTCCCTGACAATATCTCTCTCCCTGACAGTCTGTGCCTCTTTCTTTTCCTGACAGCCTCTCACTCTCTGTTGCACCCCTCTCTCTTTCTCTCTCCCTGACACTTTCTCTTACTCCTGCTCGCTCCCCTCTCTTTCTCTTACTCCTCCCCTCTCTCTCTACCTGACACTTTCTCTCCCTCTCTGCCACTGTCTCTCTCCTTGACACGGTCTCTCTCACTGACTCTCTCTCTCCCGGACATTGTCTCTCTCCTTGGCATGCTCACTCTCATTGACTCTCTCTCTCCCTAACACTGTCTCTCGCTCTCTCTGACACTGTCAATCTCTCTCTCCCTGACACTGTCTCTCTCTCTGTCTCTCCCTGACATAGGGGGTCATTCCGAGTTGTTCGCTTGCTGCTATTTTTAGCAGAATTGTTAAAAGGCTAAAATCCGGCAGTTCTGCGCATGCGTATGCACCGCAGGGCGCACGTGCTAAGCAATTTCACACAAAACTTTGCTATTTTACTCACGGGCGAACAAAGCTTTTCAGTCGCTCTGTTGATCGGAGAATGACTGACAGGAAGTGGGTGTTTCTGGGTGGCAACTGAGCGTTTTCCGGGAGTGTGCTAAAAAACGCAGGCGTGCCAGCAGAAAACGCAGGAGTGGCTGGAGAAACGGGGGAGTGGCTGGCCGGACGCTGGGCGTGTTTGTGACTTCAAACCAGGAACTAAACAGACTGAGGTGATCGTAATCTAGGAGTAGGTCTGGAGCTACTCAGAAACTGCAAGGAAATACTTAATAGCAGAATTGCTAATCTTTCGTTAGCAATTCTGCTATGCTTAGATACACTCCCAGAGGGCGGCTTTGAATTTGCATTGCTGCTAAAAGTAGCTAGCGAGCGAACAACTCGGAATGACCACCATGGTCTCTCGCTGACTATATCTCTCTCTCCCTGACACAGTCTGTGCCTCTTTCCTTTCCCGACAGCCTCTCACTCTCTATTGCTCCTCTCTCTCTCTCTCCCTGACACTCTCTCTCACTCCTGATCACTCCCCACTATCTCTCTCTTACTCCTCCCCTCTCTTTCTATCTTTCGATCGCTAGCTGACACTTTCTCTCTCCTTGACATTGTCACTCTCATTGACTCTCTCTCTGTCTCTCGCTCTCTCTCTGACACTGTCTATTTATCTCCCTGACACTGTCTCTTGCTCTCTCTCTCTGACACTGTATCTCTCTCCCTGACACTGTCTCTCGCTCTCTCCCTGATACTGTCTCTCTCTCACTGACAATATCTCTTTCCCTGATACAGTCTCTCTCCCTGACACTGTCTCTCCCGCTTTCTTTTCCTGACAGCCTCTCACTTTCTATTGCTCCCCTCTCTCTCTCTCTCTCTCTCTCTCTCCCTGACACTCTCACTCCCGCTCACTCCCCTCTATTTCTTTTGCTCCTCTCCCTCTCTTTCTATGACACCATTTTCTATCTTACACTCTATGCCTGACTCAACCCTCTCTCTCTCAATTTCTTTCTTGCTTCTCTCTCTGACCCTGGCACCCTTCTCTCTCTTTCTCCTCTCTTTCTCCACGATACCCTCGCTCTCTCCCTGACATCCTCTTTGTCTCACTCTCACTCCCCTCACTTGTTGCTCCCCTAAGGGACATTGTAGTGACAGCGGCATGGAGGTGGAGGATGTGTGGGTGTAGGGACCAAGGTGAGGGAGCCCAGAGATATTCATGTACCAGGCCCCAATATTTCTGTTGCCGACCCTTCCCCCAGTTCTCTCTCTGCCCCTGTTCCTCTCGATGTGTGACTGCACTCTTATTGTCCTGTTTGACACTATTACCCCACTGCCACAGTCCCCTTCAGTCTCTCCACCTGCCCGTGTCTCTGGCCCTCTCCCTTTGTGACTGCTCTGTCATTGTACTGTTTTTGACACCCTCTATTACCTCCCCCAGTCACCTCTCTCTGCCCCTATTCCTCTCCCTGTGTGACCGCACTCTCATTGTCCTAGGTCTCTTACACTAACCCCTAGCCGCACCCTCTCTCTCTGTCTCTCTTTCTTTGCTCATTGCATAATTGCCCCACTCACACTGGCCAGTGCCTCCCCAGTCACTGACCTCACCGCACTTCACTGTTAGAATATACCAGAATGAAGAAGCCCAATAGGAAATAGATATGGGCATTTTAATGTTTTATGGTTGACATAAATTACTGCAATCTAATCAGTTATTATCAGTTATGATGCTAAGTTGAAATAATACATAGGGAGCAGGGGTGTCAGAACGTTTTTTGGTTGGGGGGCAAGATAAAATCTCAGTTTGGCGCCCTAACTGGCCACCTTAGATGGGTCACTTGTACCTGTATGGAACTCTATGTCCTTTACTTACATTACACAGCACAGTAACGTCCGTTACATTACACCGCTCAGTAGTGCCCGTTAGTCACATTACACTGCACAGTAGCATCCTTTAAACACACTACGCCACAAAGCAGCATCCGTTACTCACATTACACCGCACAGTAGCATCTGTTACTCACATTACAGCACACAGTGGCGTCTGTTACATACATTACACAGCACAGTAGCGTCCGTTAGTCACATTTCACCGCACAGTAACATCTGTTAGCCACATTACAGTGCACAGTAGCGTTCGTTAGTCACATTACAGTGCACAGTAGTGTCCGATAGTCAAATTACACTGCAGAGTAGCGTCCGTTAGTCACATTTCACCGCACAGTAACATCTGTTAGCCACATTACAGTGCACAGTAGCGTCAGTTAGTCACATTACATTGCAGAGTAGGATCCGTTAGTCACATTACACTGCAGAGTAGCGTCCGTTAGTCACATTACAGTGCACAGTAGCATCCGTTAGTCACATTACACTGCAGAGTAGCATCCGTTAGTCACATTACACTGCAGAGTAGCGTCCGTTAGTCACATTACAGTGCACAGTAGCGTCCGTTAATCACTTTCCAGTGCACAGTAGCGTCCGTTAGTCACATTACATTGCAAAGTAGTGTCCGTTAGTCACATTACAACACAAAGTAGTACCCTTATACACAGTACATCACACAGTAGAGCCCCTTATACACGTCACACCACACAGAAGAGCCGCTTATACACATTACACCACAGCAGAGCCCCTTATACACATTACACTACAGTAGAGCAC
The DNA here is from genome assembly GCF_028390025.1 of Pseudophryne corroboree. Lineage (NCBI taxonomy): Eukaryota > Metazoa > Chordata > Amphibia > Anura > Myobatrachidae > Pseudophryne > Pseudophryne corroboree. The sequence continues at coordinate 419,748,337 of NC_086449.1, read as the reverse complement.
CTTATACATGTAATGCCAGGTAGAGCTGCTTAAACATATTATGCCAGGTACAGCCCAAACACCTCCTACCTGCCTCCCAAATCCACCCCCCAACCATCATTCATTAAATACCTATTCCCATTCATGCTGATTTTATATATATATATATATATATATATATATATATAATTTGTGTGTTATTATTCATTCCTATTAAATTGCTTTTAAAGTCAGCACAGTTGATTTAGATTTTCCAATAACTCTTTTCCCTGGTGGTCTAGTGTGAAAACATTCAGCAGGTGTTCACTATTCCCAACCGCTTATACCGCTTACACCACAGTAGAGCCGCTTATACACGTTACACCACAGTAGAGCCGCTTATACATGTTACACCACAGTAGAGTCGCTTCTATATACAGTGGCACCGTCAGATGGCATGAACACAGGTCCCACTGCAGTGTCTCCACCCCATGCATACACTACAATAATAAGGGTATTGCAAGGGTTGGCTATAATGAATGCCTAGAGGTTTGGAAGTGCACCAGCATTTTACCCTACACACAATATTTCTAGGCACTGTCACCGCACCCATGGGCACTTACCCCAGGGCAGGTCGGTGGTCTTGGACTTAACCCTCCTTCTACTGCCTGTGTCCTTCTTGGTCCTGTGTCCCTTACTGTCTCTTCTTCTGTTGCTGGCTACAGGAGGTGAGCTGTGAGGAGTGACCAGAGACATCAAGGGAAGGGACAGGCCCAGGTCCAGAGGCACCTGGCCTGGTTGAGAGGTGTGGCAATGCAGGAATCAGTACAGGGACAGGGGCTTTCTCCAACAGGGCAGGGGTACAGTAGCTGGTGACATGGAGCAGGAGGTATTCTCTGTGACTAATAGACACCTGGCAGGGGACACCCATGTATCACAAACACACACAAACACACACACACACACACACACACACACACACACCACTACATGTGAGGGACAGCACTCTTTAATGTTGTCCCCCCATCACTCCTGTGGGCTCTTTAAACTGCCATGGAGAGTCTGTTCCCGGGTGCCACCCTATCCTGTGCAGCTAGCCTTTCCATGTTCCTGTGGATGTTCTCCGGCAGCCAGTTAACCATATGTTCCGCATAGTCCGGACCTGGCCAGGAGACTCCCATCATCCTTATACAACATTGCCAGGGGGAACCTCTGTGAATAGGGACTGCTGGAATAAGATGCCGCTCAGCAGCTTTGGGGAAACCGAAGGTGGGACTTGATATAGGCATGCTGGATGTTGCGGGGGCGGGACATGAGGAGGGGAGGCGCGTTATTGCTGCTAACAGCTAGGAGGGGCAGGAGACTCTAACAATCTGTTGCCGAGTGTCGATCGTCGCTCCCTTCGCCGAAGCCAGCCCAACAGAGTGCAGTCCGTACCCACACTGTCCCACCGGCAGTTCTACCTGCACCCGCTCCAGCGCTACCGCTAGCGGCTCAGCTCAGATGTGCAAGAGCAGAGCCGCCAGCGGCGCCGACCGTTGGGTGACCCACGGACCACCACTGGCATAGGCAATTGCCTAGTTCAGAAGCAAAAAAAAAAAATTTACCAAGCAAATGGATGATCGGGCGCTTTCAGGTGTTGTGTCTCTAATGCTGCTGCTATGACAACTTGGGGGTAGTCACACCCCAACTATACATCAAAGAAAACCAAGGAAATATATAGCAGCGCTACTGGAAATATTGTGTAAAAATGCTAATATGAAGGATTGAATAAAAAATACTTCAATTTAATAAAACATGAATTAAGGCCTCAATAAAACATTGGATCCACGATCCATATATATCAATTTAAAACATGACAAATAATTAGCATGTATGGGTCAATAAATTATAGCTGCCTGTCACATTAATATCCGTTCCTATTCATGCAACTGGATTCTATAGCAGATGGAGACAGACTAACAATGTAGTCACACCAGTACACATTACCCAAAGGCCGCTAGAGGTGTAGTCCCTTAAGAGTGTCTCTGTTATTTTGACTCAAAAACCAGCCAGGTTTGGGATCCTCATTTGATGCGGTGTCCTCTTCATAGAGATGGGGTAAATAGTGTTCCTGGTTATTAGATGCTTGTCCCGTTTTTTTCTGCAGATGGCAAAGTCCAGTCTGGTCCGGATATATTTAAGGCAGCAGCAAATAGCACACTTAGTGACCCAGGTAGCCTCCTCCTGACGCGTTTCACTGCAAGCAATGCAGCTTTTTCAAAGGTTAGTCTGTCTCCATCTGCTATAGAATCCAGTTGCATGAATAGGAACGGATATTAATGTGACAGGCAGCTATAATTTATTGACCCATACATGCTAATTATTTGTCATGTTTTAAATTGATATATATGGATCGTGGATCCAATGTTTTATTGAGGCCTTAATTCATGTTTTATTAAATTGAAGTATTTTTTATTCAATCCTTCATATTAGCATTTTTACACAATTGCCTAGTTCAGCTCTGCGCTTGAGTGACGGTGACTCAGTCACTGAGTGCAGTGCACCCTCATCAGGCCAGAGCTCTACGCAGCCGTGAAGGCAGGGAATTGATCCGGGTGGGTGGCGTCTCCCTCATGTTTGGGCGGAGCGAGCTGCCCCCTTGCCCCCCTATTCCAACGCCCCTGGTAGGGAGTGATGTACATGTGTATTAAACCTTGGAGATAAAGTGGAGGGCGATACAGTACTAACCAATTAGATTCGGTCACATTACAGGCTGTATTTGAAAAATTACAGTTAGGAACTGATTGGTAGACTTTATCTCTCTCTACTTTATCTCTTGCCAAGGTTTGATACATCTCCTTAATAGATTCCACATTTATTTAATACCTATTGCATGAATTAAATTATGGGGAAAATAGTATTCTCCCTTATGCAAAACTTTATTCATGGAGAGTAACTATAACAGAAGCTGAATATGACTGTTACTGACATAAGTAATAACAGACTTCATGAACTTCCTCTATACTATGCCACGTGGGGATTTCAGAACCTTGGCAGCTGTAACTTTGGTATTGCTACACTACTCTGCACACTCTTGATATTTACTATTTCATATTACGAAGTTGCACATTTGAAATATGACAGATAAAAGTCAATAAAAACAAAAAACATACTTCAGCTATGCCTTAAAGAACATCTCCACCCAAAACCAAGACTTGGGTTTCGGATGAAACTATGGGGGATATTCAATTGTTTGAAAAGTCAGTTGGGTGTCTGTTTTTTCCTATCTAATAGACAGGAAAAAAACGACACCCAACCGACTTTTCAAACAATTGAATTCCCCCCTATGCGAGATAAAATAAGAATATCTTACCTGCTTGCCTTTGACCTGATGGGCCCTTCTATGCCTGAGATGGTCCAAGCTGAGGCATGGATTTTTTTCTAGCTGCTTGCCATATCTCCCTTATAAGCCTACCATTCACTGTGAAGCAAAACTTGTAGCTTTGGATACAATTATCATTAAATTACATCTTAAATCTCCACAACAGATACCATTTACTAAAAATGGTAAAGTGACTACTCCCACTTTGGCGCTAATCCAATGCTACACTTTTAGCAGGAACTTCTATTTTCTCAATAAAATGTAATGTACCGGCTTGATGTGAATAAAATATAAATTTAATACTACACAATGATTAAAAGTGAGACAAAAACAGAACCCAACATGGGAAACAGAGTCCTACCAAGATGATAATCGGAGCCGCAGGTGTTATGAATGCAAGGTATTTCCCGGGAACAATACCCTGCATGTGGCTCCATCAGGCGTGTTCCCCAGTGGTCCCTTTCACAGTCAAGGATGTCCAGGAGCACAGGAAAGTACTGGAAAGCAGGTGCATTTTATTGAAAAAATAGAAGTTCCTGCTAAAAGTGTAGCATTGGATTAGCGCAAAAGTGAGAGTAGTCACTTTACCATTTTTAGTGCATTTTTACTGTTTGGAGTTTGCAGGGAACTCCCAGACTACCCCCAGGCTTGCACAAATCCTTACAGCGCAACCATCCACCTCTATTATTTCTTTTTTGTTCTGCAGATACCATTTACTGTTTTATGGCTGTAATAGAATCCCAGAGTTACAATTTATTTTCAAAATAACCTTCCATGTACATAAAGTATTTCTTTCTTTCCAATGTTTTCCACATATTGCTGCGATGCAAAGTGCACATAATTTACCTAATTTAACATCACTTATATAATTTGTGAATGTGCTTACCTTTGCTTGTTCATCAAGTATGAAAAGCTCTCTATTTTGTTTTCTCCATTGTTCTCTGATCCCCTACTCTAGCCACATTCTAACATCTCTTTCGTCAGATGGGAATTACACAGTTTGGCTATGCAAGTATAAAAGAGGTTTATCAACATCAGATGACTTTCACTATTGATTTCTAAACACCATCTGCAATTTGTACTAAATATAATATTTTATTTTTCTAGCTTCTTTGTATGAATGTAGAATTTCAAGCAATTGTTTATTTTCTTTGCCCTAGCAAATGACTTAAAGCAGCTTCCTGGAGATTTGGCTGTATTGACTGCGGAAAGAACAGCACAGCTGTATCACATCAGAGGGCAATGCAAATAAACAACACATGACTAAACAATATGGCCAGGAGATAGAAAGAAAAAGCAATGCATATAATAAAAATTGAAGAGGGCATACGCAAGCCAATAACCTTCAGTCACTTGGGGGGTCATTCCGAGTTGTTCGCTCGTTGCCGATTTTCGCTATGCTGCGATTTGTTGCTAATTGCGCATGCACAAGGCACGCAGGGCGCATGCGCTTAGTTATTTAACTAAAAACTTAGCATTTTTGCTGTGGATCCTGCGGCGCTTTTCAGTCGCACTGCTGATCGGTGAATGATTGACAGGAAAGGGGCGTTTCTGGGTGGTAACTAAGTGTTTTCCAGGAGTGTGCTAAAAAACACAGGCGTGGCAGAGAAAAACACGGAAGTGTCTGGAGAAACGGGGGAGTGGCTGGCTGAACGCAGGGCGTGTTTGTGACATCAAACCAGGAACTAAACGGACTAAGCTGATCGCAATCTGTGGGTAGGTCTGGAGCTACTCAGAAACTGCAAAGAATTATTTATTAGCATTTCTGCTAATCTTTCGTTCGCTATTCTGCTAAACTAAGATACACTCCCAGAGGGCGGCGGCCTAGCGTGTGCAATGCTGCTAAAAGCAGCTAGCGAGCGAACAACTCGGAATGAGGGCCTTGGTCGGCTATATTTGAATATTTTTTTACCTTTAAGGTATTTTTACATAGGGTGAATTAATAGAGAAATAAGGACTAGGGACTTTATTTATGAAGCAGCAACTCTTGTAAGCTGACGATTTCCTGTGATTGGGAAGTGAAAATGTAAAATTGCGCTCCATTTCACCTCCACTCAACAGCAAGAGGCAGAATACAAAAGCTGCCGCTTACTAAATAAAGCCCTAATGTATGTTACATATTATCACACACCATGAATTGTGATTCTAAGGGGGCAATTCAATGCTCAGTGATGTACCTCTGCAACAGTTAGAAAGGTACTCTATTTTGATCTACACTACCTTCATTTATTTTACCTTGAGTATACATTCAGGATCCCGGCAGCTGAAATACAGACGCCGGAATTCCGAAAGCCGTCAGAACACCGATGCCGGAATACTGACCCTGTCAACATACAGACTCTGGGATACCGACAGCCAGGGTCCCTAAAGTAAGTATACATGGGAGTATTAATATTTGGCTATGGTGGTGGAGTTTAGGTGCCACCTGGGGGAAAGTTTAGGGTTAAGCTGCAGGGAGGAAGGGGGGGGGGGGGGGGCTTAGGCTGCAGGGAAGGGGGTTAGAGTTAGGCACCACTGTGAGGGGTTAGGTTTAGGCACTAATGGAGGAGGGTTAGGCTGCAGAAAAGGGGGGTTAGGGTTAGGCACTAAGGTGGGATGTTAGGGTTAGACTATGGTAAGGAAGGGTTATGGGGGTTGGGGGGAGGTTGAGTACTTGCCTCACCCCTGTCTGGATCGTGCACAGTGGGATTCAGTATTCTGATTGCCTGCATCCTGTCCTGCGGGATCACATACCGATCCCCATCCTGCACAGCTGAACGTTATTACAGCACAGTACAGAATTTAATTTCCTCTTCTAACACAGAATTTGTATATGTTCTTTATAATGCTGTTTTTCACTTTAGTTCTCAGTATTACATATTTCTTTATTATAATATATGCCTGCATGCAATGTCTACTGTCTTTTCCTTTACTTGTATCAGTCTAACTTATATTACTTGTATCTGTCTGACTTATATCTGGTGGGCCATTCCCAACAGAAGCCTCAAAAGCTACTTTCCTCAAGCAGTCCACCTGCTGAACTCCTGACCAACCGACGCCCTGTTAGACCGCCCAGTCGCTCTACTCTATTTTTCTGCTCGTAATGATCACTCTGTTCCCTATGGTTCTTTTACCTGAAGACTGCACATGTCCGCCCCCCCCCCCCCTCCTTGTTTACTTGTTCCCTTTGTGTCTGCTGCACTGTAAACTGAAAACAAATTCCTAGTATACGCAAGTATACCTGGCCAATAAAGCTGATTCTGATTACACACTTGTATGACTTTTTCTTTGTTTGCCCACTTGACTGTTTTTTCTGTTCAGCCATAACAATGCTTATTGTTTTCCTTTCCTCTCTCTCCCCTTCTCCACTAAGGTGTCTGCTTCCTGGTTTCCATCTTTCATGCCTCCCCATAAGCACTAAGCTCATAACTGGCCCTTCGATGCCTATGGTGTTGTTCTCAGCTTTTGCCTTGGGGTCTACAATATATTTAGTTATGCCCCCCAGACCTGCTCATTGTAATGTGGTAAAAAAATAATAATTGGAGGGCATTATAATGTAACACAATATGAACTGGGGCCCTCAATGTGGCAAAATATGAACTGGAGGCACTATAGTGTGGCATAATATGAGCTGGGGGCACTGTAATGTGACATTATATGAACTGGGGACCTTTTATGTGATCAGAACCATCTTTTACATTGGGCTTAATGGACAGTTGCCCAAGGACCCCAGGACTCTGAGGTCCCTAGTCTAATAGCTGAGGGTCCCCTCTTTCTAGGGGTACCAGATATTTGAAAATCAGCCCTGGGGAACCAGAGATATCCGACTTCAAAGCAGAATGTCTCTACAGTGCCCACAACCAGAGAGATCAGCCTTCCAGCAGCTGATCCCTGCTCCTGCTCCCCATGACTGGGATGTGGTTTTATATTTTTGCTCCGGCTCCTGAACACCAATCCCCTGAAAGGTGATACTCTCTAATTTTTTATTCAATTGAAAGTTATTCCACCTCCAGGAACCGAAGATATCCATGGTCAAGCAAGCCGCCCTCCCACCGTAAAATTATTAATATTATGACCACTCAACTTTCCACCCCTTCCCTTGCATATTAAGAACCCCATGCCACCCTGGAAGTCATGTACCATGGCTCCTTGATTCAGCCCAGTTCCACAGTTTAGTGTTCCCCTCCTGCCCCATCTCAGTTACCCTCCCCATCCATGCAGTAAAGGAGTACTTAGCAAAAATTACTGCTCCAGGTCCTGCATGCTGAGCAGAATAGAACACCCTCTACTGGCTGCGGGACTTCACAGCTGCCTTTAGCAACCCCCACCACTGGAGGATGGGTAGAGACCCCAGTGAATTGCTTGCCCAGGGGGCTACACTGCTGTTAGGATGGCCCTGTATCTGATAATATGAATTTGGGGGTACTGTGTTGCATAATGTGTGCTGGCAGCCCTATAATGTGATATAATGTGAAGTATGGCACTGCTTTGGTTCATAAAATAAACTAGGATACTAATATGGGGCATAACATTAACTAAGGTACTACGATGGTTCAGAAAATTAACTAGGGCACTATTATGGGGCATAAAATTAAAAGCTGCTGCAGAGAGGTGTTTCTCTAGAAGCTTTGGGACAGGGGCCCCTTCATAATGTTGCTTTGGGACCAACAAAGTTCTGACTATGCCCTTGCTTACAACTAATGATGTGCAATGTCAAGGAACTTAACTCTCTACAAAAATGCTCCAAACGTTTCACTTTTCTTACTTTTCTAAAGGGTGACTAAATTTTCATGAAAGAAACACATTTTGTCTAGCATCTCCTCCGGAACTTAAGTCCAAAAAGTTGTTTCTAGCATTTCATGCCAGTGGCCACACACAGAATAAACGTGGGGTGGCAATACTTTTTGTATGACATCTCACATTCGAATTGTAAGAAATCAATAGGGACAAAGAAGGAAGGTTGATCATTCTGATTGGCAAGTAATTAGCCTTTTATGTATCCTTGTCAATGTTTATGCTCCAAACATGGTCAACATATATTTTTAAAGGACCTGGTTTCTCTCTCTTCCCAAGTCTGCTAGGATGAAACATAGTAGGTGATGATTTCAATACTGTCCTATCCTCAGTCCTGGAAAGTCTACCCCTCCAAGTCCTCTCTGTGAATCCTAAAACTCTGCAGGACTTCTTAAAGCTATAGTATATCATGTTTATGATTCCTGGAGAGGGACTCTCTTTCTAGTCCCCTCCCCTCAACTCTTATTCTAGAATCAACCTGATCATGCTCAACCATAAACTTACATTAAACCTTGTTAATTACAAAATCCATCCCATAATGTAGCCTGAACATGTGCCAATTACCACTGACCTTTCTTCAGTAGTTCTTCACCCTCTTAAAGATACAGTATCTTGTAGTCCTCACTACAAGATAATGCCACTATGGACCTTCTCACATCTCTCCTCTCCAAATATTTTTTAAACAAATGATTTAAGTGATGTTTCTGTAAGACCCCGGGGTTGGCAGGTATGTCTAAGTGATTGAGAGAGGTATCACAGGTGTTGGTGGGCTATGTGACGGACCTTTCCACTGAACTGTTTCTCTCCATACCTTGTCCTGTAGTACCATGTTCAGAGAGGTAGGATAGATTAATACAAAAGAGGAGCGAGTCAACAATTCCAACAGGGTGTATTTGTATTGAGCTGCAATGAACTTTGGATTAAAGATGATAATGGATTATTTGGCATGAAATGTGATTAATCACAAAAAGAAGAATTTGGGCATAAAAGATGAGCAAGGAGAAGACAGTTGGCTACAGCTCACACAATAAAGGAGCATACAATGGGCCTAATTCAGACTGGATTACTGCAGCGACAGCGATCGCAGTCTGAATCCTTTTGTGGAGTGCGCACATGCAGTGGCCGCACTGCGCGTGTGCAACCTGAGAGCCCAGTGAGATGCTAATAGCATCTCTGGGCTGGGATCGCCTCTGCCTGATTGACAGGCAGAAGCAGTCGCGGGGCGGGAGGGGGCGTGCCATCGGCATTAGAATGCCATTGGCAGCCGCTGCAACCTGGGATGCGGCGAGCCAATCACAAATATTGGCATGAGATAACTGGAACCAGTCTATAATGTGGTGATGAGGAGAGAAATGGAAAAAAACATTTATCACACACTAACTGTCTAGATTTCCCTAACCAAGGTATGACCATCTTCACTAGCAATAAATGTTGGAGCTCTAGTATACTTCTGCAGTGACACATTTTTTCAATGGGGTATTGGCACATAGATGTATGGGGGAATCCTGGGTGGTAACAGAGACAAATATTCACAGTTCCATCCACAAATTATGTAGCTAGTAAAGGGATGGTAGTGTCTCTTGAAAAATTCAACTCACTTAGCAATAAGGTTATTTTCAGTGGGACAAACAGGACTTTACTTGCCACAAACTCAGTCTTTCAAAATGAATACATTGCACTTGTAATACAACTCAGTCTTAAATATTCTTACAGTCTCAATGTTGGAGTGGAAGAGAGTTGCTTTACTAACCTCTTTGCAGGGTTTAGCTTGTGGGATGTGGCGTTGCAGTGTTTAGCTTATGGAATGTGGCGCTATGCCGTCCATGCCCTTTAACTGCACAACTAGTGATAATAGTTTCTTGAACTGTGTATCAAACTTGCCCAGTGTTTTGGTTACTTAGTCACTCATGTACTCACTCAGACCCTTTTAAGCAAAGGTTTCACTTGCTGGGCCTGCCCTTAATTGTTCCTCACAGACACAAGATGGCCATGGCAACCACTCCTCTCCTCAGGCCTGGCAGTGTTTGGTCTTTGGCTGCGGCGTCTCAACACCTGCTGCCCTGGCATTTGGCTCTGCGGCAGCACCCCATGCTTGCACTTCTGCAGCGCTGCTCTCACCACCCAGTGTCCCACAGCTGGCACTTTGTCTTCAGCTCCCACTCTGCTCTGCATGTAGCATGCATCCCAGTACCTCTCCCACACACAGCTCCTCATTCTTCTTCCCACAAGGCTCTTCTCTACCCAGGCTTCCCCTGCCCAATCAATGGTCCATATCCAGACCATGTGATTGGACCAGAGACCCTGCTTTAACTCTTGCTGTGCCGCGCTCTCCCCTTGTGCTGTTGCAGACCTGTAAGTAAATTCTTAAAGGGGCAAGCACACCACTTTCCGGGGTACTACATTTCCACATTGTGCTCTGGGATGCCTATAATGTGGTAATTGGGGGTTGTCTCATTACATCTGCATCTAAAACTAAGTGAGATCAAATCACTAAAATAATGCTCTTGATGAGTAGTATTCACCAACTGGAACTACAGCACTTTTTCATCCTGCCATGCTCCAGAAATTATTGGCTACCAGAGTAAAAACTTAACATTAATATATTCCACCAGGTTGTTAAAAATGTAAAACTTAACATTAATGTATTCCACCAGGTAGTTAAAAATTAAAGTGGTTTGATCAGACATACTTCAAAAAAGGTGACAAAGTTGACAAGTTGCTTGCCTCCAAGTTTTGCACGAATATTTTGGTGCTTAACCTGTTGGCCATTAGCGACTCCTCTGGACTGTTAATGTATTGTGTGATCCCTAGAAAATCTGCTCCCAATTCCATCAGTACTACACAAACCTTTATAATCTACCCCAGCCTATAAGCATTTTGGATCACCAAGGGTATGAACACTTGATATATTCCTCCTTGAAGCCAGATTGCCTAAATTGTCAGTGCAAACTGCTCATCACATCTGATAAAACAGACCAGATAATTAAGGTCCTAAAGTCTGGTAAAGCCCTGGGACCTGACACCTTCTCAGTCAACTACTATAAGAGGTTTGCAGGTGACGTGGCCACTGTCTTTTTACTCCATCCTACAATGAGGCTTGAGAATCTTTAGAATCCAGGATATCCATCATTCATAAGGAAGGAAAATATGTATAGAGTTGGGCTAGTTATTGCCTTATTGTATCTCCTCATTATTTGGACTTTTGATTCAGCCCCTTACTGCTACTGTCAGACACTCCCTGGATATACTTGGCATCTCTATGGGAGCTATAGAAAAAATATATATTTATTTTCAGACAATGTCCTGCTGGCTCTTCAGCAATTCAGAATCTCTCTCCCTTGTATATTTAAACTTTTTGCCCATAATCTCTCTGGCTAGAAAATTAATATTGTTAAATCTGAGGCTATTTTACATAATCTGTTCCCAAACGAAGAACAGTGAATAACATCTAAATTTAATCTTAAGTGACGAAAGTCAAAATTAGAGTATCTGGAAATCTACCTCACTCTAATCTATGACTACCTCTACAAGGAGAACTTTCCTGGCTTATTTACTAAAATTAAATTTGACCTCTTATCCTGGCATCCCCTTATAATTTTGTGGCTGGGGACAATCACAGCGGTTAAAATGAATGCCCTTCTTAAACTCCTGAACCTTTTCCAGACCCACCATGCTTCAGTCCAGCTGTTAGATTTTTCTGCTCTTCACTAGCTCCTGACTAAATTTATCTGGCAATGCAGGTCTCCCAGAATAAAGCTACAGTATCTTTCCTTAGAAAACTTGTATAGGTTTTCCAGACCTCATATCTTATTATTGGGCATCTCATCTTAATCAAACAGTGGCACACGCCCACAAATGGAAGTCTAGATGGACACATGCATTTTCTGCTATCAAGTTAATTTTTTTCATCATATGTGAGCATACATGTGTTGATAGTTCAACCCAACAAAAAAGATCACAACAGCCCTATTCTTTGCCACTTTATTTAAAATTGATTGGTCCATGTACAGTATAGTTAAAAAAAAAAAAAATATATATATATATATATATATATATATATATATACACACACAAGGTAGTGTCCACACTCACGTATTGCACAGAAAATTGCTGGGGTAGCATCCAGATAGATAGGAACAGAGTCCCATTCTAACACAAATCCATTGAAAAAGCAGGAGCACTCACCAGTCTTCAAAGTAGCAAAGGTCTACATACAGACCGAAACGTTGATCTGAACCTTGTATTGATGATCTGATTAAAAACTTTTTGCTACTTTGAAGACTGGTGAGTGCTCCTGCTTTTTCAATGGATTTATATATATATATATATATATATATATATATATATATATATATATATATACACACGTACGTTACGGCGGCACTCCAAGAGGACTTTCACTTAATCAGGAATAAAGAGATAAACGCCCCTGTCCAATGTTAACGTTTCAGTCTTATTGACTTTCGTCAGAACAAAGTGTGGATTAAACAAAACATACCTTTATACCTTGCCATTCCCATCCCCGCGTCTCCAGGAGCGGCAATCAGGCGGATCCGGATGACGTAGTCGCCCCACGTGTGCGGCGCGCTCCCTATCCCTGCCCGGCGCCAGTAACCTCTCCGTGTCCCCGGCCTGTCCACTTGGCGGGTCCGGATGATGTCATCCCGCACACGCATGCCACGTTTCCTTGTTCGTCCCAATGCCCTAGCGGAAATAATGGGTCTTCCAGGCGGATTAACCGGGTCCTTGTGTATTTCTGGAATCAAATAAAAGACCGGAGCTACCGGATGATCCTGTACTAAAGCGTCCTGTATTTCTGCAGAGATGATCCTGTCATTTACCGCAGACTGCAGTGATGCTTTAAGTTCTTTGTTGTACTTTTCCGTAGGGTCCCCTGGAAGTCGTCTGTACACATTAGAGTCCATTAACTGCCGATATGCCTCATTTTTGTAGTCAATTAAGTCCTGAACTACAATGCCGCCACCCTTGTCCGCAGAGCGGATTACTATCGTTGAATCTTTACTTAATCTGGTTAAGGCATCTCTTTCACACTTAGTTAGATTATCCTGGGGGTGAGATGATTTTTTTGACAGTTCCTTGACCTCAGATTCCATTACTCTAGCGAAACATTTGAGGGAGGCATTATTCGTGTTTGGATCAAAACGTGAGGTTTTTTTAATTTTTTTTGGAACATCTGATTTCTCAGATGTTGATGGCTGGTTGTCAAAGAACTCTTTCAGACGAAGACGTCTATTTACTTTGTGTGAATCTATTTTCCACTGAAATTCATCAAACTTCTGTACTGGAATGAATGACAATCCTTTATTAAGTAAAGACAGTTCATCCTACGTTAAGGGTTTGGACGATAAGTTGAAAACTATGTTGTTTTCTTTCCCTTCGTTCCTTTTTTCTATTCTTTTGTGCTGCCCACCGTGCCTCGTGCGTTGTCTTTTTTTACACCGCGCATTGCTCGTGTGTTCACCCCTAAAGGGGGTTTACCAGTGTTGGAAGTCGTTGGAATATTGCTATCACTGGCGGAGGTGTAATTGCCGCTTGATGATTCCTGGCCTGGCCTCAATCTTGATCTCTGTCTATATTTACGTCTAAACTGAGGTTTTCCATCTGGGTTATTAGCCCATGTATAGACTCGTCCCTCCTTGTAGTCTGTCTATACTGTTGTCAACTTTTGCCGTTTAAAGTTAACCAGCTCTTGTCGATATGCCTCAACTTGTGTCGTAAGTTTTTCCATCCATTTATTTTCAGTGTCAGATTGTAATTTGGTTATATGTATGTTCTCAAATACTACAATCATTTCTTTGATTAACTTCATTTCTCTCTCCGATTCTTCTATCACCAAAAGAATTAAATCTAAGGAACATTTGTTCAAAATTCCTATCCATTTGCAGCAAAAGTCCACATTATATTTTCCAATTGTTGGCATATTTCTGATTCTAAACCCTCTTGGGATTTGGCGTGTACGATGATAATCAGATAAGGTGACTCCGTGCATGAAAAAATCAGTTTGCTTTTTGTGCAAACGTAGTAGTTTGGCAAACAGTTGCTCATTACTTTCTGCCCCACCTGAGGTGGCCAAATCCTCCTTAAACCTTATGCTTTCTGCATCAGCATCTGAAAATGACCAGACATCGCACGCAGCTAAATCAATGTGTCTAAACCCACTTGGCTCCATAGGTTCATTGTTGGACGACATTTATAACACCTCCGTGCGTGTACAATCAATGTGCAACAAGGATACTGATGGAAAGTATAATTCAATAATTAATGGTGGTGCCTTGTAGATACCAAACCTGGGTGGTTCTCACAAATAGTGTCAACTCACTGACAGATGGTCATATATAAAGCAGTTCGTTACCGGCACTCCACCTTATTTGATATTGCCTCTGGTGCCCTCCAGCCCTTCAAGCATATACATACACGTACGTTACGGCAGCACTCCAAGAGGACTTTCACTTAATCAGGAATAAACAGACAAACGCCCCTGTCCAATGTTAACGTTTCAGTCTTATTGACTTTCGTCAGAACAAAGTGTGGATTAAACAAAACATACCTTTATACCTTGCCATTCCCATCCCCGCGTCTCCAGGTGCGGCAATCAGGCGGATCCGGATGACGTAGTCGCCCCATGTGTGCGGCGCGCTCCCTATCCCTGCCCGGCGCCAGTAACCTCTCAGTGTCCCTGGCCTGTCCGCTCGGCGGGTCCGGATGACGTCATCCCGCACACGCATGCCACGTTTCTTTGTCCGTCCCAATGCCGGTTGCCTTGGAGACATAAACACAAAACAAACTCATCACCTTATGTGAATACAAAACCAGAAAATTCTGAATAAAACATACAATAGTACAACATCAAATCAGTAGAGCCATATGGGTACACTATATACACAAAACTAGACACATTGTCTAATTAAACAGTTTTTATACAAGTTTACTTAAAGTGTAGACCACATGATGATATGATATTATAAGAAGCAATGGAGCCCCAACTGTTCATTCAGTCCTGCCAGGACTAAAGTGTTCAGCCGGTGGATCCATTTAGCTTCTCTTTTCAGGAGGGCTAGATTTGTATAAATACTGTTTAATTGTGCTACATGGCAGGAAAGAGCATAAAGTGCTGCAGAAAGCTTTCTGCAGCACTTTATGCTCTTTCCTGCCATGTAGCACACAAGCAGCGGCAATAAATCCTGAAGACGAGACTAGGTCTTGAAACGAGCCGTTGAGAATTTGCCATGCTGCATATTTAACTATTGCTTGACCATGTAATTTTGTCATGGACTATTAAAATCCCTTTTTTTCAGTAACCTGGAGTGACGTGCCATTTGCTTATTCAGCAATAGAGGGACTATTCAAACATAGCAAGGGCACCCAAGCTACTGTTCTTTTTCTTTTTCTCATATCAGGAGTGCCGGATGTTTCAGATACATATATATATATATATATATATATATATATATATAAAACCATTCGTTAGATCAGCAGATCATTCGGCCAGGTACTAACAAATCTATTCTGTGTAAAGCAATAAACAGGTATATGTAGATCTTGGTTTCCAAAAAGAGAAATAATTGCAGCTTGAACTATCCATAAAATAAGCTTGACTTGATTTGGCATTAACCCTGATATTTTGTTATCTTGGAAAAGAAACCCAGAAAAATCAACATTTTAAGGATTACATGTGTTTGTAAACCACAGCGAATAAGATAACATATACATGCCCTTATTTATCAATGAGTGAAAATTTCACTGTGAGTGATAAATTACACCAGCCAATCAGCTCCTAACTTCCATGTCACAGGCTGGGTTTGAAAAATGACAGTTAGGAGCGGATTGGCTGGTGCAATTTATCACTCACAGTGAAATTTATCACTCATTGATAAATAAGGGCATAAGGGGCCTACCCCAGTGAGTTGCAGTGGTGGATACATAATTACCAGATCAATATAGCCCCTAATAATTGTGTTTCCATGTGTGTAATGGGCCCATAACGTATATTGGATAGGCTCCTAAAATGGAGGCTAATGTTTTAATTACTCTTCAAAAGAGATTTTTTTTTTATTAATTAAAATCATTAGATAAAAAAAATAGGTAAATAACTTTTATTGCTGTATCAGAGAGGTCACACAATCAGAGTGTGAGTGTATGCATGTGTGTGTGCTGTTGTTGAGCTATAATATTGGTATTCATTTTTTTAATGCTGTCGAGACCAAACAAATTAGTGGATATTTCTGTAACAAACAATGTTCAATTTATTATAACCAAATTTTAATGTTAGTCTGTGAGTGGGTCTTTTTTCCAGCTTGCATATTTTGTCACCTGCAATAGTGAATAAAACACTATTATCCTAGATATCAAATCAGAATTGATGCTGAGAGCTCAATATACTCGTTACTCAGAAACGAATAAATATCTGTAATGGAGCATTGAAGTGGAATATGGTTACTATGGACACTAACTAGCAAAGATTCTGAAGGTTTGCCAAGATGCCTAGAAATGCTGTGAAACTTTGTTACCATAGCAATTTGAACATGAAGACAGGAAACAGATGTGTTTTTTCCTTCTTTAGTGATTTGATGAATGAGGGGGGGTGTCTTTACTGCTCTTTTTCTTTGCATTGTTAGGCCTAGTGGTGGATACACATATAACACTAAATGGAAATAAATACAGCTGAAAGGTAGCAGAAATACTGCAGATTACAGTTCCCTGTATATATGCAAAGAATGTCATACTTCATGGAAGGACATGTACAGTACTAAGTAAATGAATTTGCATTAAAACTGTTTTTACAGGTTTGTTCTGGATAGGTTGTGTTGCGTTGTATTTTATGTTAATACGTCAGTATTATATATTTATCAGCTGATTTAACATTATGGGGCATATTCATGATAACTAAAAGTGATATTCTTTTTAGAATTATTTAACCTCTCTTTGTTCTTTTAAAGGGTATCCGGACTCCAGGTCGACAACAAAAAGGTCGACACACCTTAGGTCACCGCCAATTGGTCGACACACCAGGGGTCGACATGGACAAAATGTCGACATGGACAAAAGGTCGACAGGAACAAGGTCGACATGGACAAAAGGTCGACATGATTTTTTCACAATTTTTTTCTTTTTTGGAACCTTTTCATACTTAACAATCCACGTGGACTACGATTGGAACGGTAATCTGTGCCGAGTGAAGGCACCATGCCCGAAGCATGGCGAGCGAAGCGAGCCATGCGAGGGGACGCGGTGCACTAATTGGGGTTCCCGGTCACTCTACGAAGAAAACGACACCAAAAAAACATAAAAAACCTCATGTTGACCTTTTTCCATGTCGACCTTGTTCCTGTCGACCTTTTGTCCATGTCGACCTTTTCTCCATGTCGACCTAAGGTGTGTCGACCAATTGGCGTCGACCTAAGGTGTGTCGACCTTTTTGTTGTCGACCTGGAGTCCCAGACCCTTTTAAAGTATCAGCCCCATTCATCTTATCTCCTTGTTACAGCCTTGCATGATCATTTCTAAAGGGGACGCAGAAACTGTAATTCTTATTATCTGAGTTTAATAGTGAAACTGTTTGCCATCCAGAGATTACGTTCCGTTCCCCAAATGTCCTCACAAGCTGCCATTTACACGGCAGCTTGTGCAGGAAAGGGATCTTTTCAGATCCCTCCCAGCTGTTTCCTCTCTGCCCGCAGCTCCTTGCTTCACCTCTGTCCCTCCTAC
Organism: Pseudophryne corroboree; assembly: GCF_028390025.1. Lineage (NCBI taxonomy): Eukaryota > Metazoa > Chordata > Amphibia > Anura > Myobatrachidae > Pseudophryne > Pseudophryne corroboree. Next base: position 419,730,516 of record NC_086449.1, on the reverse strand, counting down.
AAACTCCACAGTGTCCGCATGAAGAATATCCAGGGGCCTTACCTCTCTTTGCCACCACATGCATTTGGGTCTCACATCTCTGTGGTCTTTTTATTCAGACAGAGGGGTTGGAGAGGGGGACGTGATGGCAGTGCACATTTTTTTGCAAGTGATACTTTTATTAAATAGGCATAATAAATGACAAAACAAATTGTGAAATGTAAGAGTGAGAATTGAAAACTAAAGTTTCTCATTTTACAATTTTCTCATAATGAATATACCCCAACGACAGGTATACACTTCATTATATTAGTAAATTGTGTACATATTGGGTACTAAGGGGGTCATTCAGGTCGCATCACTAAGCAATGTGACCGCAATATCCTCATTGGTGGCGCTAGTGCGCACTCACAGGTCCCGTCCTGCATGTGTGTGGGTCGGCCAATGTGTTTCTGCAAACGCCTCTACTGGATTGACAGGTAGAGGCGTTCACGGGGTGGGCGGGGGCAGTGATGGACCATTGCGGTGGCAGCACATGGGAAAAAGGGGGCAGGGCGGTGGTGTCACACGCTGCCGCTCCAATTGAAAAAATGGCGGTGGGCAGTCTGCCTTCGCAGCTGGGCTGTTTCTAGCCAATTTGGCTCCCAGTGCGAGATTTAAAAATGCGCCCCCCCCCCATGACATAAAAAATGTGCCCCCCCACACACACACACCTAGATTTAAAAAAAAAAATTGTGCACGCACCCGGCAAGGGGGCATGGTCTCGTCTAAATGGGTGTGGTCTCATTTAAATGGGCATGGCCTCGTCTGAAAAGACTACCTCACAATCCAGTTTTTGACCCTGCTCCAACAGATCACGACCACCACAGGAAAAAAAAATTCTACCATATTAAGCCCCACACAGTAATGCCCCCTGCACCATATTATGCCACACACCGCAATGCCCTTGATACATTAAATCCCCACACTACGGCAGGCAAGAGTCCCCATTTCACACATTACGGCAGGTGTCCCCATTTTACACATTGAGAGAGAGAGAGAGAGAATACTTACGGAGGCGATTACCGCTCTCCGGCCCGCCTCACCAGTCGCTCCTCGCGCCAGGCTTTTCTCTCTTCCTTACTTGGATCCCCCACTGTACTCCGCTCGGGGTGGGGGGGAGTTTCGGAGTGACGGGGTTGCGTCGTGATGTAACGATGCAACCGCGTCATTCTGTGAAACTCCGCCCCCCGAGCAGGTTACTCGGGGAGAAATAGGAGGGGGAAGTCAGTGCCGTGCGGTTGCACTGCTCGCCTGCCCCAAGAAACGGCCCTGCTTCGCAGCCAGGCTGTGGGGTAGGGGGTCGTCCACAGTTGCTGCGACTGCAATTATATTGCAGTTGCAGCCACTGGGCGGCCTGGTCAGCATGCTGGGCGACCTTGCCCTACGATGGGCAGCCCCCAGTATGTGAAAGAAAGGACTTGAGAGTCTGCTTTTTAGAGGAATCTGCAATCCAACCTGAATAACCCCCTATAACCTTAGAATTTACTGCTAACACTGTCAGGCCACATGAATCTACTTTGATAAGATCTATTTTATTTTATTACACAAAGCTATTCTGTCTGATGGTAAATGCTACAAAATCTGTCATCAGCATTTTCTGTCTTGCAGTTAGTAAATATCTATAGTAACATACCTCCCAACTGTCCCGATTTTCGCCAGACAGTCTCGTGTTTTGGGACTGTCCCGCTGTGCCACCCATGGGCCGCAGTGTCCCGCGGGGTGGGGGGGCAGTTGGGAGGCTCCTGTCATCGCTGAGCAGCGGTGAATAGAAGCTGTGCGCATGCGCACAGCATCTATTCAGTGGAGACAGGAGGAAAGGGGGCATGCCAGCAGCTCACAGAGCACTGGGCATGCCCCCTCAGTGATGAAAATGGGGCGTGGCTCGTGATTGCGGGCCCTCCCACAAAGCCACGCCCCCTTTTCCATAGTGGCGAAATGTTGGGAGGTATGTAGTAATCTGCAGATTATTCGTGGCCATGAATACTAGCCACCGCACTTCAAGGCCATTGTAACACCCTGTGCAAGTTGATATGAGAATCAGTTAACTAGGGGCCTAATTCAGAGTTAATCGCAGCAGCAAATTTGTCAGCAGTTGGGCAAAACCATGTGCACTGCAGGAGGGGCAGATATAACATGTGCAGAGAGAGTTAGATTTGGGTGGGGTGTGTGTTCAAACTGAAATCTAAATTGCAGTGTAAAAATAAAGCAGGCAGTATTTACCCTGCACAGAAACAAACTATCCCACCCAAATCTAACTTTCTCTGCAAATTTTACATCTGCCCCCCCTGCAGTGCACATGGTTTTGCCCAACTAACAAATTTGCTGCTGCGATCAACTCTGAATTACCCATTTTGACCAAGTAGTCAAACAAGTGTTGTCTGTGCAATGGGGGGTAATTCAGAGTTGATCGCAGCAGCAAATTTGTTAGCAGTTGGTCAAAACCGTGTGCACTGCAGGGGGGCCAGATATAACATGTCTGGACCCCTTAAAAAATAATTAATAATGATAGATAGATAGATAGATAGATAGATAGATAGATAGATAGATAGATAGATAGATAGATAGATAGATAGATAGATAGAATTGGCTGTAATTATGCACTCTTCACTTTCCCACCGATATTGTAGCTCGGTGCCTTCCAGTGGTTTAAATGTATAGAAGCATAGATAATGGTGGCACTCACAATGGCACAGACAATCGCTGTTGGAATTACATATTTATACTGCTAGTGCATGTATGATAAAGTACCAGATTAATAACAGCAATGCACTGTAGAAAATACGCCATAGTCCTGTGCAGTATAAAGTAATAATTAGTGCACAGTCTGAAACCTGATACCTAGAAGAGGAGGTGGGGGCCCCAGGCAGTTGGGCCTACCAGGGGGTTTCCCCTGTACCACTATGGGCCAGTCCAACACTGTATATACTGTAGTATATATAGAAACAGAAAGTCACAATGAGCCCTTTAAACTACAGATTGGTGGTACATTAGAGTGAGAGTAGTAGGACATACATACATACATACATACATACATACATACATACATACATACATACATAAAATTTGCATGATAAACACGAAGGCATAAACCCCTGCGGGTCAGGGCAAAAGAGCGGTAACTATCAGTTTAGCATAAGAGGGAGCATCATTCTCACAGGCATCACTGGGACAATCATCCAACACTTTCCGGGATCATCTAGAGAGGTGTGTGAAGCTTGGGCTGGGAATCTGCAAGAATAGGAGGCAGTTAGAAATTCACTCTTACAGGAGGTAAACTCATGAGAGAGGCTGGAGGGCTGGAGGGCGAGAGAGAGAGAAAGAATGTGGCTGGAGACATACAGATGTAAGACAGGAGTCATTTACAGAGACTTGGGGAGAGACAGCAAACAGAAGGGAGAGACAACACAATGCAGTGAGTTCAGGGAGAGACAGCAGCACACAAGGAAAGCTGCAGTACAGGTGGGACAAGAAAGCAGATTACTAAAAATTTTTAGAGTGGGTGTGTCCACACCTCCTGGAATTGGCCACGCCCCCTCTCAGCAGCTGCATTACTTTGAAAGCCCATCAGTATAGGGGGGATTCCCCTCTGCCTCCTGTCCCATCCTTTTCCACACACTCCTGATCTTTACACACTCACAGTGATGGTGGCAGCAGAGTGTACTCCTATTGCCCGACAACAATCATGCCTCTGGCAGCTCTCCCGTGCTCTGCACAGTGGTGTTTTCTAACTCTACTCCTGGGTCACCTGTATGGGTTATCGGTGCTGTTTGCCGAGTTGCCCAATGATTAGGGATGGCTATCGGTGGGTTATCCATTGATGGTACCATTGATGGATAACCTTGATGGTTGGAAACCATCTGTAAGGGAACCATCAATGGTTTTGACCATTGCTATTGAGTAAGTTGTGGGCCAATCAGGGCCTGGAGGCGTGGCTTTACGGGTGTCAGGGGCAGAGCTATGCCCCGTGTCCTTGACTCCCTGGAGAGAAAAAAATAAATTGGTATCGCTTTGTCATCGATGGCGGGAAACCATCTGGTACTCCCTCCTTCGATTGTAAAAGTAGTTACCATCGGTCATAGACTATCGATGATTTCGAATCACTGATGGTCGATGATCATCCCTGCCAATGATGTGATTCTTCTGGGAGCTGGCCAGGGAGGGGGAAGAGCAGGATAGGTCGGGACAGTGTTTGTGGCAGTGTGGGTCCCCTAATGTGTGGGAGCTCCTGGATGACCACCTGGTCCATCCCGCCTATAATCTGGCCCTGCCCCAGCTAAAAGTGAGTTACTTTTGATCATGTTCAGCATTTGTATACAAACTTCCCCCTCACTGACATGATTGGATGGCTTCTGGACATCATTGCGGCTGGTATCCGCCCCAAAATAGCACTGCAGACAGAAGTATTATTTTATATATTACTAATATTGTGTGTAAGAGACACTGCAAATAAAAATGTAATTCTTCTTCTTTTCTTTTAAATGTTATTAACTTGCATATGTGGCCCACACACCCCTTATATAGACTCGGCGCATGCCTATGCTCCGCTCCCCTCCCCTCCCCTCCCCTCCCCTCATCTCTCCATGGCTCCTCCACTCTGAGGCAGTCCTGCTATTGCGCCAGGGATTTAGGGGTAAGTCTGTGTACTAACCCTTGGAGAGAGATAAAGTGGATGGAGACAAAGTACTAGCAAATCAGTCCCTAACTGCCATGTTACAGGCTAGGTTTGAAAAATGACATTTAGGCTGGTACAGTACTTTATCTCTGTCCACTTTATCTGTCTCCAAGGCTTATTACATAGACCCCTTAATGTCACATTGTTGTGACTGGCCATTGCACGAAAACCCATGGAGGGGAGAAGGAGCTGCTCAGCCATGCGCTGCAGTTTTAGCGTGGTGATGGCAGAGCCTTTCCTGTCATACTAACGTATATGCCAGAGTAATGACTACATAAAGTATATGAAAATAGAATATTTAGAAATATCTTCTTTGTATTATTCTAATCATTTTTATAGTCAAAACTCTGGAGTAAAGAGTTTATGACAGCTGAGGCAGTTACTCCCCTGCTTATCTTTTCCACACATCTCTGATCAAACTCACCAAATTTCCAGCAGTATATACTGCTGCACCTGTGTATTATAATGCCCACATGAACCCTTTGACTCATGTATTGTGTGTAAATCTGGCTCTGCTACAAGCCAGCGCCTCCTCAGCCATTTACCTCCCTGCACGTCCCTCTGTGACCTGTACTTGTCTGACTGCAGAGCCTGTCTCAGGTACAGAAAACAAGCTGTGAAACATACAATGATGCTTTTTAAAATAGGATTTTAAATTACCTACCGGTAAATCCTTTTCTCGTAGTCCGTAGAGGATACTGGGGTCCACATAAGTACCATGGGGTATAGACGGGTCTACTAGGAGCCTTGGGCACTTTAAGAAATCAATAGTGTGCACTGGCTCCTCCCTCTATGCCCCTCCTACCAGACTCAGTCTAGAAACTGTGCCCAAGGAGACGGACATTCTTTGAGAGAAGGATTTAACAGAACAGTGGTGAGATTCGAACCAGCATACACAAACAAGAGGAAAGCCATGCTAACCAAACTTGAACAGGAACAGCAACAGCTGAACCAACAACAATACTGAACAAAGTAACAGTGCAGGAAAACACGAAGCACTGGGCGGGTGCCCAGTATCCTCTATGGACTACGACAAAAGGATTTACCAGTAGGTAATTAAAATCCTATTTTCTCTTACTTCCTAGAGGATACTGGGGTCCACATTAGTGCCATGGGGATGTACCAAAGCTCCCAAAACAGGTGGGAGAGTGCTGAGGTTCCTGCAGAACAGATTTACCAAACTGAAGGCCCTCAGAGGCCAAAGTATCGAACTTGTAGAAGTTAGCAAACGTGTTTGAACCTGACCAAGTTGCTGCTTGGCTGAGCTGTAAAGCCTAGACACCCCGGGCAGCCGCCCAGGAAGAACCCACGGAACTAGTAGAGTGGGCCTGTACAGATCTTGGAATGGGCCAACCTGCCATAGAATAAACATGCTGGATAGTAAGCCTGATCCAGCAAGCAATGGGATCATAGAGAACAAACAGTGAGTCAGATTTTCTGTGACGAGCTGTCCGCTTCACATAGATCTTCAAAGCCCTCACAATATCCAAGGACTTTGAAGTAGCAGAGGTGTCGGTAACCACCGGAACCACAAGAGGTTGGTTGATATGAAACGCAGACACCACCTTTGGAAGAAATTGCTGACGAGTTCTGAGTTCAGCTCTATCTTAATGAAAAATCAAAAAGGGGCTTTTGTGAGACAAAGCCCCCAGTTCCGACACACGCCTTGCTGAAGCTAAGGCCAACAGTGTGACGGTTTTCCACGTAAGAAACTTCACGTCAACCTCCTATAAAGGCTCAAACCATTCTGATTGTAGAAACTGCAACACCACGTTGAGATCCCAAGGTGCCGTGGGAGGCACAAAGGGCAGTTGGATGTGCAGAACAGGAAACAAATGGGATGGGTGCTAGAAATGAGTAATCCAGTAATAGCAGCTGCTACAAGGAGAGTCACTCCTTGAACGTAAACATATACAAACACAATCTAGCGGCGCTGTACAGTATTAAAAAATATGTATATGGATAGATTGCTTTAGCTATAAAAATAGGTTTTATTAATACACCATGAATATAAGCGTATAAAAATGAATAAAAGTTTAAACACATAAAAAATTAATGTATTATGCACCTCTGCTCCTAGGATTAAATGTAAAAGTCCGGTCCTATTAGGGCTTTGCACTTAAATTTAAGCTCTATTCTCCTCAGGCAGGCTGTTGTAAAAAGAGCAAAGATATTTACCAGTCCACTTGTATATTAACGTGGTGATGAATGTGAATCTGCTGGAAATTGCTTCACAAGCCTCCTTCCATTTGTGAAAACAGTGGAGCTGTTTGGAATAAAGTGCAGTGCTGGTTCAGACAATTCTTGTAAAAATCCTTGGAGTCTTTTTAAGGTGCTGGTGGGGGTCTTCCTTACATGTTTTGCTGCTTGTCCCCAAATTGCAGCTTTGTTAAAGGTGATTCTGGTGTATCTGGCTTTGGTTTATATACCATGTTAAGAAGTGGTGCTATTGTTAGCACCTGTTGCTATGCAATCAATCCAATTAACATTAATTGTTTAAAAAAGACTTATAGGCCCTACACACTCGTCGATCTGACTGAAAGGTATGAACGATCTCGTTCATTAATGAACGAGATACCGTTCATATCTTTCAGTGTGGAGGCTCAAGCGATGAACGATGCGCAGCCCCGCGCTCGTTCATCGCTGGTGCCCCGTCGACTGTGCAGGCAGGCCAATATGGACGAGATCGTCCATAATTGCCTGCGCTTCTATGGTGCCGGGTGATGAGGGGAGTGAAGGAACTTCACTCCCACCGTCACTGCCCCCCCGCCGCCGGGTCGCCTGTCGGCCGTATCCGCGGTCGGGCAGCTCGGCGGCGGATCTATTAATGTGTAGGGCCCTTTAGTAAAAATGAAGGAGGCAGAAGTATTAATATACTATGCATCTACTCACTGTTTTATTCAAAAATTCCAAATATATACAAAGGATTATTACCAAATTTCTTGGTAATAATCCTTTGTAAATATTTGGAATTTTTGAATAAAACAGTGAGTAGATGCATGTAAGGAAGACCCCACCAGCACCTTAAAAAAACTCCAAGGATTTTTACAAGAATTGTCTGAACCAGCACTGCACTTTATTCCAAATAGCCCCACTGTTTTCACAAATGGAAGGAGGCTTGTGAAGCAATTTCCAGCAGATTCACATTCATCACCACGTTAATATACAAGTGGACACCTATGCTAATGGTGGACTGGAAAATATCATTGGTCTTTTTACAACAGCCTGCCTGATAGGCCCTACACACTGGGCGATTTTCTGAAAGATATGAACGATCTCGTTCATAAATGAACGAGAACTCGTTCATATCTTTCAGTGTGGAGACTCCAGCGATGAACGATGCGCGGCCCCTCGCCCGTTCATCGCTGGTCTCCCGTCGGCTGTGCATGCAGGCCAATATGGACGATCTCGTCCATATTTGCCTGCACTTCAATGCAGCCGCGTGACGGGGGGAGTGAAGAAACTTCACTCCCCCCGTCACTGCCCCCCCCGCCGCCGGGTCGCTCGTCGGCCGTTTCGGCCGTCGGGCACCTCGGCGGCGCATCGTCAAATGAGTAGGGCCCTTGAGGAGAATAGAGCTTAAATTTAAGTGCAAAGCCCTAATAGGACCGGACTTTTACATTTAATCCTAGGAGCAGAGGTGCTTAATACACAAAAAATTTTATGTGTTTAAACTTTTATTCATTTTTATACTCTTATATTCATGGTGTATTAATAAAACCTATTTTTACAGCTAACGCAATCTATCCATATATATATTTTTTAATACTGTACAGCGCTGCTAGATTGTGTTTGGATGTGCAGAACACCCTTCAAGAACGTCTGAACTTCCGGGAGGGAAGCCAATTGTTTCTGGAAGAAAATGGACAAAGCCGAAATCTGGACATTTATGGAGCCCAAGCGTAGGTCCACGTCCACCCCTGACTGCAGAAAAAGGAGAAAACATCCCAGTTGAAATTCCACAGCAGGAAATTCCCTGTTTTCACACCAAGAGACGCATTTTTTCAAAATACGGTGTTAATGTTTAGATGTTTCCCCCTTTCTGACTTGGATCAAAGTAGGAATAACCCTGTCCGGGATCCCTTTCTGGGCTAGAATTTGACGCTTAACTTTCATGATGTCAAACGTAGCCATGGTAAGTCTTGATAGACGAATGGCCCTTGTTGCAGAAGATCCTCGCGAAGAGGTAGAGGCCACAGGTCCTCTAAGAGCATCTCCAGTAGATCCGCGTACCAGGCCCTTCTTGGCCAGTCTGGAGCAGTGAGTATTGTTTGAATCTTTTCTCTTTTTATTCTTTTAAGAATTCTTGGGATCAATGGAAGTGGTGGAAACACATACACCATCTGGTAAACCCATGGAGTCACCAGAGCGTCCACCACCATAGCCTGTGGATCTCTCGACCTGGAACGATACCGCTTGAGCTTCTTGTTGAGACGAGAGGCCATCATGTCAATTTGAGGAACCTCCCACAGACATGTCAAGCACCCAAACACCTCCAGGTGAAGGCCCCGCTCTCCTTGGTGGAGGTCATGTCTCCTGAGGAAATCTGCTTCCCAGTTGTCCACTCCCAGAATGAAGATTGCTGACAACGCCACAGCGTGTCTTTCTGCCCAGAGGAGAATTTTTGTCACCTCTGACATTGCTGCTCTGTTCTTCATTCCGCCCTGCTAGTTTAGGTACATTACTGCTGTCACATTGTCCGACTGAACCTGAATGGCTTGATCTTGAAGAAGATGTGATGTCTGTAGAAGGGCGTTCTATATGGCCCTTAGTTCCAGAATGTTGATTGGGAGAATGGTTTCCTGACTTGACCATTTTCCTTTGAACTGTTCCCCTTGGGTGACTGCTCCCCAACCTCTGAGGCTTGCATCTGTGGTTAGCAGAATCCAATTTTGAATCCCAAACCTTTGGCCCTCAGTCAGGTGAAAAGTCTGAAGCCACCACAGAAGAGAAATCCTGGATTTTGGTGACAGACGGATCCTCTGGTGCATGTGAAGATGCAATCCGGACCATTTGTCCAACAGATCCATCTGGAAGGGTCTTGCGTGAAACCTTCCATATTGCAGTGCCTTGTAAGAGGCTACCATCTTCCCCAGGAGGCGATTGCATAGATGCACTGATATCCGGGTCGGTCTTAGAACGTCCCGCACCATCCACTGAATTACCAATGCCTTTTCCAATGGAAGGAATACCTTCTATGCCTCCATATCCAGTATCATCCCCAGGAATGGAAACCTCTGTGTTGGTTCCAGGTGAGATTTTGGCAGGTTCAGAATCCACCCGTGATCCTGGAGTAGTCTAACAACCTCTCCCTGGATGGTGCTTTTATCAGCAGATCATCCCGTTATCCACGATTTAAAGAGTTTCTGTGCTATAAAATGGATCAAAAATGATTGGAGGACCAGCAGAGATAGGGACAATAGGTTGGCTAGGGCTGAGATGAAAAATATCTATGATTTCAATAGTCTCAAACCACGTGGTTTAAACCACGATTTTGAGATTAGGTGGTTTTTATAATATGCTCTTTTTTGTAGGTTTTATATGTATGTGTTCAAATGTGTTTAAAATATGGTTTATCTATGAGATCAAGCAGCTGCGCTGTGTAATCCTCATCTTTGTGTTTTACTAATTCCATTCAGCGGTCATGTGATGTAAACAAACCACCACCAGGAGGTTTGTGGCCATATGATATCTACGTCATCTGACAGGGATCGTGTAGCGGCAGCACGCTGATGGAGTCGCGATGTGGACTGCCACAGCGTGCGGCACGCGATCGTGTCCGCACACTTTGTGCGGGGTTCACCCGCAGACCATATTTACTGGGGGATCGGCGGGTGTGATAGCGCGATGCGCTGTCAATTCGGGGGTGACGCGGTGACGCGCTGACGCGCTGACGTGATACGCGTCACTGGGGCCGGTCACATGCTCTAGGGCTAGCATGTGACCTGCGAGTCACATGACTTACAATCCATACTAAGTTGATTCAACAGCTGTGCCGTTTGGGTAATTTTTTATTGGCTAATAGGTGTGTCAATCATTCTTTTATGTTAGCCATGATAGGTGGATTAAATCTACACCAATCAGACTTCTGTCTATTTAAACACATAGCTTCAGGGTATGTTTGTTTTTCACCTGACCAGACAAGACATGCTATATTCCAGGGGTTTGTAACCGTTTTTATTGTTGGTCTAATTTGTTAGATCAGGTTATAATGAAGAGAAATCTTTGATCTTTTTAATTATTATTGCCACATTGTGACAGTGCTGTTTGTATAAATTGTAAAAATTGCAAACTACATATGAATTGCATGTGAAATATTGTTTTATTGTGGTCAAATTTATAATTGCAATTTATGTCCATAGTGATTATACACTGTGAATCTTGAAAAAGACGCTGCATAGCGTCGAAACGCGTCGACACAGTGTATTTGGTGGGTTAGAGATCAGCCTATCCATAGTGGGGAATCAATAGTTATTGGTATCCGGGTCCATTGCTATCAGCTGAACACCATCTTTGCCTTTCCCCATATGGTTTGGCTTTTTTGTTTACCTTTTTTATTTGACTCTGAAAATTAAAGAGTGTTCTTGTCCTAATTGGATTGTATCTCTGGCTCTGATTTATTACGAGGGCTATCGGGGGTCACCCGTTATGTGAGGAGAGTTAAAAGGATCGCAAAAGAATCCTTTGAGTTTCCAACACGCCTTACAGAAGTAAGCATACATGTAAGAGTTTATCACCATAATTCCTGTATACCACGTTGGGTGCCTTTGGAAAGGAGGTGGATATATGAACTTTCTATCTGGGACTATACCAACACCTCCATTTTCCGTATCACACAGCGGTGAAAGACTTATCTTCATTGCAGTATTACACTATGTTGTGTTTTTCATTTTTCTTTTCATATTGATTGGATTACATCTGTCCATTGGGACAAAGCCGTATTTCTGGGACATTGAGCGCAAAGTGAGATTGTACCTTTTCTTTTTTGCAAGTTGATATAGATTGATGGTCTATTTAGTACTTTCCATTGCAGCTCTTTATTGCAGCGCCAAGAGAGGAATTATTTTTCTATTGCTTCATCCCGTTATGGTATTCTGTTCACTCCTTGCTTGCGGAGGAGAAACATCATCTCTGCCATTACCTTGGTGGACATCATCTGTGCCGTGGAGAGGCCAAATGGTAGGGCCTGGAACTGGTAGTGACAAACCTTAGATAAGCCTGATGAGGTCGCCAAATCGGAATATGAAGGTACACATCCTTGATATCCAGAGACACCAGGAATTCCCCTCCTCCAGACCTGAGATCACCGCTCTCAGAGACTCCATCTTGAATTTGAACACCCGTAAGTACGGGTTCAGTGACTTGAGGTTTAAAATGGGCCTTACCAAACCGACCGGATTTGGTACCACAAACAGGTTGGAATAATAACCCTTGTTTTGCAGTTGAAGTGGAACTGGAACAATGACCTGAGTCTGTACCAGTTTTTGAAATGCAGCCTGTAAAGTCATGCTTGCTTCTGGAGAAGCTGGTAAGCCTGATTTGAAGAATCTGTGAGGTGGGAGTTCCTGAAACTCCAGTCTGTAGCCCTGGGTGATAAGATCTTTGACCCATGGATCCAGGCATGATGTTGCCCATATGTTACTGAAATATCTTAATCGGGCACCCACCTGCCTGTCTTCCATGCAGTGTTGTCCACCGTCATGCTGAAGGCTTTGAGGAAGCAGGACCAGAGGTCTGTTCCTGTGAAACTGCAGTTGCAGGTTTTCTGGGTTTACCTCTATGAAGGCTGTAGAAGAACCTTTGGATTTACTTTCAAATTTCGCTGTCCGAAAGGACTGCAGACTTGGAGCAGAGCAGGTTTTTCTAGCTGGGGGTGCTGCGGAAGGAAGGTATGTAGACTTACCCGCCGTAGCCTTGGATATCTACGTATCCAGTTCATCTCCAAAAAGGGCTTATCCTGTGAATGGTAGGCTTTCCATGCCTTTCCCGGAATCCGCATCCGCAGTCCACTGGCGTAGCCACAAGCCCCTGCGTGCTGACACTGCCATGGCATTGGTGCGTGCGTTGAGCAAACCAATTTCCTTTATGGCCTCCACCATAAAATTAGCAGAGTCCTGTATATGCTGTAGGAGTAAAATTAACTTCCCCCTGGATAAGGAATCTAACCCGTCAATTAGATTACCTCACCTTTTTGCAGTGGCCCTAGTGATCCATGCTCAAGCAATAGTGAGTCTCTGGGCCACCCCAGCAGCTGTGTACAGGGATTTGAGAGTGGTCTCAATTTTGCGGTCAGTCGTGTCCTTTAAGGAGGCTGCCCTAGTGACAGGTAAGACTATCTTATGTGACAACTTAGATACCGATACGTCAACAATCGGTGGATTTTCCCACTTTTTCCTATCATCCTGAGGTAACGGGTAGGATGTGAGTAACCTTTTAGGGATCTGAAACTTCTTGCCCGGATTAACCCAAGTTTCTTCAAACAGAGAATTGAACTCCTTTGAAGCAGGGAAAGTAGCAGAGGAATTCTTTTTTACATTAAAATAAGATTCCTTATCCACCTCTGTCACCTTGTCAGGAATGTGCAGGACTTCTCTAATAGCAGTGCCTATATTCCTTGCAACAGGGCTGCATCCCCCCCACACGAGTTTACTTCACTCTCCTCCGCATCTGATACGTCATCATCAGTGTCAGCTTGCAGGATTTGGGCCAGAGTACGCTTTTGTGGACATATGGCAGGGGTCTGAGATGCTGGTATGGGAACTGAATCTCTATTCATCAGGTCCTCCACAGACTGTCTTAAGTATTGCGTCTCTTTCTCATTATGGGATAATTTAATAGAAATATGTGAGATCATCCCTTTAAGGGAATCCAACCATGCGGGTGGGATCAGTACTAAATCTCGCTGGACGGGATCCCGGCGGTCGTAATACCAACGTCGGAATCCCGACCACACAATCCCGACAGGGGGGGCGAGCAGAACGCGGTCCCTTGCGGGCTCGCTTTGCTCGACACGCTGCGGGCACGGTGCCTCGCTACGCTCTGCACACTATTAAATTCTCCCTCTATGGGTGTCGTGGACACCCATGGAGGGAGAATATGTCGAGATTGTGCTGGTCGGGATTCCGGCATTGGTATTTCGACCGCCGGGATCCCGTCCAGCGGGATCTTGACCGCCTCCCATGCGGGTTCAGCCTGAGAATGTGTACTATCCTGGGTACACTGTAGTGAATCCCTTGGGGAAGACTCTGCTGTGCAGGAAACACACTCCCTTGACATGGTAATGTGAAGGGACACACACACTCACACACAGTAAAGACTACTGCATATGCGCAAGTCTCCGGAAACGTGGTGCCCGCCATGTTCCGGAGACTAATTTGCTACTGCGCATGCGCAGCGGCCATTTTGGGGGGGATTTTTGCAGCGACTGCTGCGGCTTCAGCGCCCATCGCAGGACTCCGGAAGGAAGTCTTACCACAGCATGGGTGCAATGTGTGCGGTGTGGGCCCCCCTGTGCACTGCACACATAGCACCCATGGTAGAAACGCCAATGCCTGCAGACCCTGCAGTGGCTTGGGGGCTCCGGCACTGATTCTCCTGCCAATGTTTATGCAGATCTGTGCAGTCTAGCTGTCCGCATGAAATCTGCTGAAAATGGCTGCAAATGGCACATAGTGCCGGTAATATATTAAAATATGGCGCCTACCACCTATTGATCACCATGCTATTTACCCAGTGATTTCTGTAAGATAAATATTGAAAAAATATGGGTGTAGGTTGTGAGGAGTGGGGAGAGGCAGCAAACTGAAATTTTACACACACACCTGTGTGCGCAGTCATTTGGTGAATATCTACAAAGAAGAATGAAAAGCCTTAGCATGTTCGCTTTCAGACAAATGTGTTTTTAAGCACTTTGGAAATGTCTAACTTGGGTCACATGTCTGAAGTGAATTTACTGTAAAAGTTGTACAATGGAGAATCTTAGCTCTGGCAAGAATCTGCATCCAATAACATTTTTAATAATCTTCTTGAGAAATAGGTCAACTAAGCTACGTTTGCTATGCTGTACTCCGCAGATGTCTGACTTGGATTACATTTAAAACATACAACATCCTGGTTACGGGGGTAATTCCAAGTTGATCGCAGCAGGAATTTTGTGAGCAGTTGGGCAAAACCATGTGCAGTGCAAGGGAGGCAGATATAACATGTACAGAGAGTTAGATTTGGGTGGGTTATTTTGTTTCTGTGCAGGGTAAATACTGGCTGCTTTAATTTTACACTGCAAATTAGATTGCAGATTGAACACACCACATCCAAATCTAACTCTCTCTGCACATGTTAAATCTGCCTCCCCTGCAGTGCACACTGTTTTGCCCAACTGCTAACAAAATTCCTGCTGCGATCAACTTGGAATTACCCCCTACATTTGATGCACCAAACCAACTATCTGCATATTGGACTGGCACACTGATTTGTTTCTGTTTAATTCGTGTGTGTGTGTGTGTGTGTGTGTGTGTGTGTGTGTGTGTGTGTGTGTGTGTGTGTGTGTGTGTGTGTGTGTGTGGACTGGATTTATACGGCAGTATCACTGGACTTATATGGCAGTATCACTGGATTTATACGGCAGTATCACTGGACTTATACGGCAGTATCACTGGACTTATATGGCAGTATCACTGGATTTATACGGCAGTATCACTGGACTTATATGGCAGTATCACTGGATTTATACGGCAGTATCACTGGACTTATACGGCAGTATCACTGGACTTATATGGCAGTATCACTGGATTTATACGGCATTATCACTGGACTTATACGGCAGTATCACTGGACTTATACGGCAGTACCACTGGACATATATACGCCAGTATCACTGGACATATACGCCAGTATCACTGGACATGTGTACGGTACCACTGGACTGGACTTATACGGCAGTATCACTGGACTTATACGGCAGTACCACTGATTTGGGTGGGTTATTTTGTTTCTGTGAAGGGTAAATACTGGCTGCTTTAATTTTACACTGCAAATTAGATAGCAGATTGAACACACCACACCCAAAATCTAACTCTCTCTGCACATGTTAAATCTGCCTCCCCTGCAGTGCAAATGGTTTTGCCCAACTGCTAACAAAATTCCTGCTGTGATCAACTTGGAATTACCCCCTACATTTGATGCACAAAACCAACTATCTGCATATTGGACTTGCACACTGATTTGTTTCTGTTTAATTCGTGTGTGTGTGTGTGTGTGTGTGTGTGTGTGTGTGTGTGTGTGTGTGTGTGTGTGTGTGTGTGTGTGTGTGTGTAGGGGGGGGGGGGGGGGGCTTGCTGCTTTGTTAATTTAGAATTTTTGGTCCATATATGGCAGTATCCCTGGACATATATGGCAGTATCACTGGACTTATACGGCAGTTTCACTGAACTTATATGGCAGTACCACTGGACTGGATTTATACGGCAGTATCACTGTACTTATACAGCAGTACC
This sequence comes from Pseudophryne corroboree, assembly GCF_028390025.1. NCBI lineage: Eukaryota > Metazoa > Chordata > Amphibia > Anura > Myobatrachidae > Pseudophryne > Pseudophryne corroboree. The sequence continues at coordinate 419,714,331 of NC_086449.1, read as the reverse complement.
ATTAGACATATACAACCGTATCACTGGACTTATACGGCAGTATCGTTGGACATATATGGCAGTATCAATGGATTTATACGGCAGTATCACTGGACTTATACGGCAGTATCACTGGACTTATACGGCAGTACCACTGGACATATATACGGCAGTATCACTGGACATATATGGCAGTATCACTGGACATGTATACGGCAGTACCACTGGACTGGACTTATACGGCAGTATCACTGGACTTATACGGCAGTACCACTGAACATATGGTAGCAGAAGACACCACCACTGTGACTGGACTGATGCAGCACAAGACACCACCACTGGACTGATGCAGCACAACATAGTACCACTGGACTGGACATATACAGCAGCACTGGACATATGGCAGCAGAAGACACCACCACTGTGACTGGACTGATGCAGCACAAGACACCACCACTGGACTGATGCAGCACAACATAGTACCACTGGACTGGACATATACAGCAGCACTGGACATATGGCAGCAGAGGACACCACCACTGTTACTGGACTAATGCAGCACAAGACACTATCACTGGACTGATGCAGCACAACACAGGAATGACACACATAATACAGAGCAGGTCGCCACACCACTTTCCCGCACAGACAGACACTGAGGAGAGAGACACGTTCTCTCGCTACACTCTCCAGGACTGGAGTGAAAATGGTGGCGACGCGCAGCTCCTTATATGGAATCCAAAACCCGCGAGAATCCGACAGCTGGATGATGACGTTTTGCCTCGTTCTGGTTTCCGAGTCTGGCGGGAAGTCCAGAGCTGGACTCAGATCTGGGCTCGGGATGTGAAGTTCGGGGGGTTTCAGTTCTCAGAGAACCGAACCCGCTCATCTCTAGTATTTTTGTATTATATTAAATACTTTTTGATACATTCTGTCCCCTTATTATTATTCTTTGAGGATTGCTTAAGGAGCATCACTGCCTTATAGCTTGGGGGGGGGGGGGGGGTCTGGGGAAGGTTGTCTTTAATAAATATATATACAGATTTTTTTATTTTATATTAATTTATATGTATGATTTTTTACCGGCAATAGTGCAATTCAGCGCCGGAGTTTTAGTTTTTGGGTTTACATTGTTTATCTTTGGCATGGGTAACTAGATTAGAAGAAATAGACACGTCTGCATTAGGCACTCACAAAGAAGCATGGAGCGACAATTGCAGAGTGAGAAAAGTTACTGTATAGGTTTTTTTTTGTTTGAGTGAATATTACATGTACTTTGTTGGAAACAATGGTGGTGTGAGGTTATACTGCCTCTTGTTTTTGTATTGGGTGTAGGGGTCCCAAAGCATTTTTAGCACCTGGTCCCCTTCCCTCCCAGAGTAATGGCTTACATAAAGTATTTACCGCAACTATAATTGTTATTGTTTTACTATACATTGGTCACAAATTCACAATTTAATTTATGTTATTATATTATTCATTTAGTAGTCCCCTGGATTTAGTGTTACTTTCTTTCTTTTAAATTTGTACCTTTTGGGATTTGACAATTCCCTTTTGTTAACAGCTGGTCTCAGGCTTTTGGCTATTGAATATAGCATTTTTACAAGATCTCTATTTTTGCATAGTTCTACTTGAGATATCAGCAGTGTAAAAGAATAGTAAAAAAATTGCAAAGTGTGACCAACATAGTGCACATGTTGTACTGAAGCTTCAAAGACGTGGAAAGCAAATGTAGGAAGGATACTCAAGGTACTATAAGAGTTATGGGCTAATTGGAAGCATAATGTAGCCCTGAAATAAAGTTCTGGAAGTAGGGGTCTATTAATGAAGCAGTGAAAAGGGTGGATAAGTGAGCCAGTGGAGAAGTTGGTCATGGCAACCAATCAGCATTGAAGTAACATTTATAATTTGCATACTATACAACTGTATGGAGCAGCTGATTGGTTGTCATGGGCAACTTCTCCACAGGATCACTTCTCCACTCTTTTCACTTAAAGAGAAGGTGTGGTACATCAGGGCAAGGGTTGTGCAGGTAGAGGGACACATATGCAGGGAGTAAAAAGAGAGGCATACACACAAAGGAGGACAAAAAAAGTATCAGGATTTCATAATGTTGAGAGAGATTAAGAAACTATTGGGAGTGTGGGCAGAGTGAAACAAACGTGGAAAGACAGATCGAGAGAAATTAGTACAGATTTGTGTAAAAACTACCTGTTGCTCAGTGACTGGCATACTGGTTAATACAATGCAATGAACAATGACTGCATGCTGATTAGTTCGGCTGAAGACTTATTTCTATTGGGTTCTGTAAGTTTAACAGGCAAGGAGGGGTTAGCATCCTTGCCGGTGATAGTTCCTGCTTTAGTGATACTACCCATGCTCCTGAATTCTACTCAGCATTTTGTGAATTCTGTTACGTGCTTGGCTTTTACTTTTGCCTACAAATTTGTGCTGCATGCCTTGATCCTTTGAAGTTTTATGGCTTCCTCTAGCCCATGACTTTGGATTGTTGGATATTGATCATTACTTCATTTTCTGTTAAAACCATTTATTATCCAAATTGCTCTGAGTTTCTCAGCGATTGATTATTATTTACTCAGCTGGCACTGGGCCTCTTGTCAGAGGTTTTAGGTTTACATTTCATTACAAGGTTGTGCAAACCAGGTATTTGCATGTAATCTCTGCCTAAGCCTGAATAGTATTCTGTTGAGGAGCCTCACACCAGTGGTTCTTATTGCAAGTAAATATTACCATCAGTACTGTTCTATGAATTATTAGTCAGAGTTTGCACTGCTGCAGACACTCATATTGCTGGTTCTGGCTTCATACTGTACATGCTTATTGACAGTTTTATGTCCTATTGTCTATGCCTAGTACATTGGAGTATACCGAATTTGACTTGGTTAGTGTTCTGTTTATCACTTACAGTATATAATACCATATATTGAGAAACCTTTATTATCCAATTGCTGGCAGCACCGAAGTATCAGTAAGTAAAAGGTAGAGTTATACTGTAGGTGAATAAGTTCATGTTATGAAGGTTTATATAAAGTATATGGGTTTGGTTCTCACCATACAGATGGCGGGATCCCGGCTTTTAAATGGCCTGTGGGGGGGCAAATGCAACAAAGCCACTTGCAGGCTATGCTTGCCACGCAGTGGGCTCGTTGGCTTGCTGCACTCACCACATGTTGTATTCCCACTCTATGGGTATCGTGTACATCCACAAGTGAGAATTGTCCCTGTTGGTCGGCATGCCGACCGTTGGGCTGTTCACCATACGGGACACCGGCATCGGTATAGTGGCTGGCAGTCCCTTGACTGCCGGTCACATAACCACATTCCTGAGTATATAGTGCTTTTTACAGAAAGGGGCAATAAACATGCACATACACAAAGGTGTGGAAAGAGATACACATGCACCAATATGGTAGGCATTTAAACAATTACATACAAGTTGGAGACAGACAGATAGAAAGAGCAGCAGTGGTGACTGACACACATGGGGACCTGCAGACACAAATATAGTGTAAGACTAACACTGATGCAATAGAAGGTCAGTTATGCAGGGAAGCATCAGGAAAGTTATTGCCGAGAATGTGCAGTACATAAGTCTCAGCCAATGAGGGAAGATTGGGAAGGAGAATAGAGGAAAGCAGAGGTGGTATTGTGTGCAGCCATTTTCCATTGCAATCTAAATTACAATTAGAAAAGAAGGCTGAAAAATCCAAGCGTTTTTTACAGGGTGCCCCCCCATTTCTCTAACGTCCTAAGTGGATGCTGGGGACTCCGTCAGGACCATGGGGATTAGCGGCTCCGCAGGAGACAGGGCACAAAAATAAAGCTTTAGGATCAGGTGGTGTGCACTGGCTCCTCCCCCTATGACCCTCCTCCAAGCCTCAGTTAGGTTTTTGTGCCCGTCCGAGCAGGGTGCAATCTAGGTGGCTCTCCTAAAGAGCTGCTTAGAAAAAGTTTTTTAGGTTTTCTATTTTCAGTGAGTCCTGCTGGCAACAGGCTCACTGCATCGAGGGACTTAGGGGAGAGAATTTCAACTCACCTGCGTGCAGGATGGATTGGATTCTTAGGCTACTGGACACCATTAGCTCCAGAGGGAGTCGGAACACAGGTCTCACCCTGGGGTTCGTCCCGGAGCCGCGCCGCCGACCCCCCTTGCAGATGCCGAAGTTGAAGAGGTCCAGAGGTCCAGAAACAGGCGGCAGAAGACTTTCAGTCTTCATAAGGTAGCGCACAGCACTGCAGCTGTGCGCCATTGTTGTCAGCACACTTCATACCAGCGGTCACTGAGGGTGCAGGGCGCTGGGGGGGGCGCTCTGGGCAGCAATGTATTATACCTTTTTTATGGCTAAAATACATCACATATAGCCCTTGAGGCTATATGGATGTATTTAACCCCTGCCAGATCTCACAAACTCCGGGAGAAGAGCCCGCCGTTTTAGGGGGCGGGGCCTATTCTCCTCAGCACACGGCGCCATTTTCCTGCTCAGCTCTGCTGAGAGGAAGGCTCCCAGGCTCTCCCCTGCACTGCACTACAGAAACAGGGTTAAAACAGAGAGGGGGGGCACTTATTTGGCGATATGATTACATATGTGAAAATGCTATAAGGGAAAACACTTGTATAAGGGGTTGTCCCTGTATAATTATAGCGTTTTTGGTGTGTGCTGGCAAACTCTCCCTCTGTCTCCCCAAAGGGCTAGTGGGGTCCTGTCCTCTATCAGAGCATTCCCTGTGTGTGTGCTGTGTGTCGGTACGTGTGTGTCGACATGTAGGAGGACGATGTTGGTGAGGAGGCGGAGCAAATTGCCTGTATGGGAGATGTCACTCTCTAGGGAGTCGACACCGGAATGGATGGCTTATTTAGGAATTACGTGATAATGTCAACACGATGCAAGGTCGGTTGACGACATGAGACGGCCGGCAAACAAATTAGTACCTGTCCAGGCGTCTCAGACACCGTCAGGGGCTTGTAAAAACGCCCATTTACCTCAGTTGGTCGACACAGACACGGACACTGACTTCAGTGTCGACGGTGAAGAAACAAACGTATTTTCCTTTAGGGCCACACGTTACATGTTAAGGGCAATTAAGGAGGTGTTACATATTTCTGATACTACAAGTACCACAAATAAGGGTATTATGTAGGGTGGGAATAATCTACTTGTAGTTTTTCCTGAATCAGATAAATTAAAGTGTGTGATGATACGTGGGTTTCCTCCGATGGAAAATTATTGGAGGTATACCTTTTCCCGCCAGAAGTGAGGGCGAGTTGGGAAACACACCTTAGGGTGGATAAGGCGCTCACACGCTTATAAAAACAAGTGGCGTTACCGTCTCCAGATACGGCCGCCCTCAAGGAGCCAGCTGATAGGAAGCTGAAAAATATCCTAAGATGTATATACACACATACTGGTGTTATACTACGACCAGCAATCGCCTCAGCCTGGATGTGCAGCGCTGGGGGGGCTCGGTCGGATTTCCTGACTGAAAATATTGATACCCTTGACAGGAACAATATTTTATTGACTATAGAGCATTTTAAGGATGCATTTCTATATATGCGAGATGCGCAGAGGGATATTTGCATTCTGGCATCAAGAGTAGATGTGATGTCCATATCTGCCAGACGATGTTTATAGACACGACAGTGGTCAGGTGATGCAGATTCCAGACGGCACATGGAAGTATTGCCGTATAAAGGGGCGGTCCATCGGACCTGGTGGCCATGGCAACAGCTGGAAAATCCACTTTTGTTACCCCAAGTCACATCTCAGCAGAAAAGGACACAGTCTTTTCAGTCTCAGTCCTTTCGTACCCATAAAGGCAGGCGGGCAAAAGGCCAGTCATATCTGCCCAGGGTTAGAGGAAAGGGAAGAAGACTGCAGCAGGCAGCCCATTCCCAGGAACAGAAGTCCTCCACAGCTTCTGCCAAGTCCGCAGCATGACGCTGGGGCCATACAAGCGGACTCAGGTGCGGTGGGGGGTCATCTCAAGAGTTTCAGCACGCAGTGGGCTCACTCGCAAGTGGACTCCTGGATCCTACACGTAGTATCCCAGGTGTACATTGGAAATTCGAGACGTCTTCCCCTCACAAGTTCCTGAAGTCTGCTTTACCAACGTCTCCCTCCAACAGGGAGGCAGTATTGGAAAAAAATTCACAGGCTGTATTCCCAGCACGTGATAATCAAAGTACCCCTCCTACAACAAGGGAAGGGGTATTATTCCACACTATATTGTGGTACTGAAGCCAAACGGCTCGGTGAGATCTAAAAGATTTGAACAATCACATACAAGGGTTCAAATCAAGATGGAGTCACTCAGAGCAGTGATAGCGAACCAGGACGATATTGTGTCACTGGATATCAGGGACGCTTACCTACAAGTCCAAATTTTGCCTTTCTCACCAAGGGTATCTCAGGTTCGTGGTACAGAACTGTCACTATCAGTTCAGACGCTGCCGTTTGGATTGTCCACGGCACCCCGGGTCTTTACCAAGGTAATGGCCGAAATGATGATTCTTCCTAAAAGAAATATGGACGCTTTCCTGATAAGGGCAAGGTCCAGAGAACAGTTGGCGGTCGGAGTAGCACTATCTCAAGTAGTTCTACGACAGCACGAGTGGATTCTAAATATTCCAAAATCGCAGCTTTTTCCGACGACACGTCTAATGTTCCTAGGTATGATTCTGGACACAGTCCAGAAAAGGATGTTTTCTCCCGGAGAAGAAAGCCAGGGAGTTATCCGAGCTAGTCAGGAACCTCCTAAAACCAGGAAAAGTATCAGTGCATCATTGCACAAATGGTGGTTTCTTACAAAGCGATCCCGTTCGGTAGATTTCACGCAAGAACCTTTCAGTGGGATCTGCTGGGAAAATGGTCCGGATCGCATCTTCAGATGCATCAGCGGATAACCCTGTCTCCAAGGACAAGGGTGTTTCTTCTGCGGTGGCTGCAGAGTGCTCATCTATGAAAGGGCAGCAGATTCGGCATTCAGGACTGGGTCCTGGTGACCAAGGATGCCAGCCTGAGTGGCTGGGGAGCAGTCACACAAGGAAAAAATTTCCAGGGAGTGTGATCAAGTCTGGAGACTTCTCTCCACATAAATATACTGGAGCTAAGGCCAATTTACAAGGCTCTAAGCTTAGCAAGACCTCTGCTTCAAGGTCAGCCGGTATTGATCCAGTGGGACAACATCACGGCAGTCGCCCACGAAAACAGGGCGGCACAAGAAGCAGGAGGGAAATGGCAGAAACTGCAAGGATTCTTCGCTGGGCGAAAAATCATGTGATAACACTCTCAGCAGTGTTAATTCCGGGAGTGGAAAACTGGGAAGCAGACTTCCTCAGCATAACCTCCACCCGGGAGAGTGGGGACTTCAGCGGGAAGTCTTCCACATGATTGTAAACCGTTGGGAAAAACCAAAGGTGGACATGATGGCGTCCCGCCTGAACAAAAAACTAGACAGATATTGCGCCAGGTCAAGGGACCCTCAGGCAATAGCGGTGGACGCTCTGGTAACACTGTGGGTGTACCAGTCATGGTATGTGTTCCCTCCTATGCATCTCATACCAAAAGTACTGAGAATCAAGGAGATGAGTAAGAACGATACTCGTGGTTCCGGATGGGTCAAGAAGGACTTGGTACCCGGAATTTCAAGAGATTCTCACGGAAGAACCGTGGCCTCTACCTTTAAGAAAGGACCTGCTCCAGCAGGGGCCTTGTCTGTTCCAAGACTTACCGCGGCTGCGTTTGACGGCATGGCAGTTGAACGCCGGATCCTGAAAGGGCATTCCAGATGAAGTCATCCCTACCCTGGTCGAAGCCAGGAAGGATGTAACCGCAAAACATTTTCACCGCAATTGGCGAAAATATGTTGCGTGGTGTGAGGCCAAGAAGGTCCCTACAGAGGAATTCCAACTGGGTCGTTTCCTACATTTCCTGAAAACAGGACTGTCTATGGGCCTAAAATTAGGGTCCATTAAGGTTCAAATTTCGACCCTGTCAAATTTATTCCAGAAAGAACTGGCTTCAGTGCCTGAAGTTCAGACGTTTGTAAAAGGGGTACTGCATATACAGCCTCCTTTTGTGCCCCCAGTGGCACCTTGGGATCTCAATGTTGTTTTGAGTTTTCCTAAAGTCACATTGGTTTGATCCACTCACCACTGTGGACTTAAAATATTTCACATGGAAGGTGAAGATTCTATTAGCCCTGGCTTCAGCCAGGCGTGTGTCAGAATGGGCGGCTTTATCATATAAAAGCCCTTACTTAATTTTTCATTCTGACAGGGCAGAATTGAGGACTCGTCCTCAATTTCTCCTTAAGGTGTTTTCTGTTTTTCACATGAACCAACCTATTGTGGTACCTGCGGCTACTAGGGACTTGGAGGACTCCAAGTTACTTGACGTTGTCAGGGCCCTGAAAATATATGTTTCCAGGACGACTGGAGTCAGAAAATCTGACTCGCTGTTTAGCCTGTATGCACCCAACAAGATGGGTGCTCCTGCTTCTAAACAGACGATTGCTCGCTGGATTTGTAGTACAATTCAGCTTGCTCATTCTGTGGCAGGCTTGCCACAGACAAAATCAGAAAAAGCCCATTCCACAAGGAAGTGGGCTCATCTTGGGCGACTGCCTGAGGGGTCTCGGCTTTACAACTTTGCTGAGCATTTACTTGGTCAGGGGCAAACACGTTTGCTAAATTCTACAAATTTGATACCCTGGCTGAGGAGGACATGGAGTCTCTCATTCGGTGCTGCAGGGTCATCCGCACTCTCCCGCCCGTTTGGGAGCTTTGGTATAATCCCCATGGTCCTGACGGAGTCCCCAGCATCCACTTAGGACGTTAGAGAAAATAAGAATTTACTTACCGATAATTCTATTTCTCGTAGTCCGTAGTGGATGCTGGGCGCCCATCCCAAGTGCGGATTGTCTGCAATACTTGTACATAGTTATTGTTACAAAAAAATCGGGTTGTTATTGTTGTGAGCCGTCTGTTCAGAGGCTCCTACGTTTTGTCATACTGTTAACTGGGTTCAGATCACAAGTTGTACGGTGTGATTGGTGTGGCTGGTATGAGTCTTACCCGGGATTCAAGATCCTTCCTTATTGTGTACGCTCGTCCGGGCACAGTATCCTAACTGAGGCTTGGAGGAGGGTCATAGGGGGAGGAGCCAGTGCACACCACCTGATCCTAAAGCTTTATTTTTGTGCCCTGTCTCCTGCGGAGCCGCTAATCCCCATGGTCCTGACGGAGTCCCCAGCATCCACTACGGACTACGAGAAATAGAATTATCGGTAAGTAAATTCTTATTTTTTAATTATCACAATATATGCTTGTATCACTTGTTTACAAAACTGCCATGATTGTTAATTTTTTTTAAACTTCACTTTTATTATTTTATATATTGGTGGGAGGGGGCCTGGACTGCACACCCTAGCTTCTTATAATGGGATTTGCTACCTTGCTGGGACTTAGTGCTACAATATAGGAACAGGGGTGCAGGTGCACAATACAGCATTAAAATTATAACAACTATAATATCCGAGGTTCTTGGCATATATTGGCTAACCTTCTTCATGGTGACCTCATCGGACAGGTCCCTAACATTATGGATGTTCACCTCTGGGGCGCAGATCCCCCCCAGACCACCCCAGCCAAACCATCCTAGGGCATCACACAGATAAGGGATAGAAGTAAGAAATCAGTGCTAGGCAAGTTAAAGAGACTGCTGAATGTTAGAAAGAGGACAGCAGTAAGGTGTCGGAGTGTTAGAAGGTGAGGTTAGCTGATCAGTGTTACAAGTGTAAAAGATGTGTGAAGAATACTAGATGAAGAATGTGGGCAGCAGAGCTGGTCCTAGGAGAAGACAAACTAGGCAATTGCCTAGGGCATTTGGTATGCCTAGGGACATAAGTAGCTTCTGCTGATTAAAATTATATGTGGCATGCCTATATTCTGTGTGTGACTGCGGCTGTATCTGCATAAAAAAATGCTACATTACAGCGTATTCCTGGAAATCACTGTAACGTAGCTTTTTGTATGCAGATATAGCCACAGTGGCACACAGAATATAGGCATGCTACATATCATTTTAATCAGCAAAATAAAACCACATAGTAATGCAAATAAGATGCATTTTCATCAAAAAAAGCACCCAACATTAGCAGAGCTGCCAGCTGACTCATGCCAAGTATCTCCTGCTGCATGGCGTATTGAGGCAAGATGTATGAGGACACATCTAGATCCAAGCAGAGGCAGAGGTCACAGTGTTAGCGGCCGTGTGAGTGCTGTGTGCGGGTGGGTTGGTTGTGCAGTAGTGTTCGGCATATGTGTAAGGGGCATTACTGTGTGGTATTATTTGTATAAATGCATTACTAATGTTTGGCATTATGTGTATAAGGTGCTCTATTGTGTGGCGTAACCTATAGAAAGGGCACTACTGTGGGGACTAATGTAAATAAAGAGCAAAATGGTGTGGTGTAATGTGAATAAGGGGCACTACTGTGAGGAATAACGTATATAAGGTAAAGTGGTACTACTGAGTGATGTAACGTGAATAAGGGATACTATCACATGATAAAATGTGAATAAAGTTGCACTACTGTGTGGCGTAATTTGAATTGGGGGCACCATTGTGTGGACATTCCCCTTTCCAGCGAAAACATGCCCCTTTTTAAGCTGTGCGCCGAAAGTGCGCACTGTTCCTATTTAAAATATAGGAGGGTAGGAGCACCAAAATGAGGACTGCTATGGGTGAGTGGTTCTGGGAAAGGGGTGCAGGGTCAGAGGCACAACTAGCGGCGGTGCTAGGGGGCACCAGCCAAAATCTTGCATGGTGCATCATATTGGTTAGGGCCGGCTCTGGCGGGCAGGCTCATATATTGGACAATATATGCCAAGAACTTTGGATATTATGGTTGTTATAATTTTAATGGTGTATGGTGCGCCTGCCTCTTGTTCCTTTTATTATTTTATAAGGTAAAAATTTTCAGTAGTTTTCTTAGAAGTTGCCAAAATATAAAGCAGAGTAAAGCTGATAAAAACCCATTTGAAATCACGTGTTGCTGCAGCCTGAATAGGTTTTGTGCCCCCAAAAGATTAAATACAGCATTTTGTTAATCCATTCCCCAGTGTAATTGTCAGTCATCAACATATTATTTTATGACCACACATGAGGGTATACGATTACAATTATTGTGGTCAGATGTTATGACTTAACACTAAGACTATAATTGGAATAGATAATTTGGCATGGGCATTGTGGCAGTGGCTGCTATAAAGATCGTCTCAATCCGGGTGGGAATAAATCTTTATAGCAGCCATAAAATACCGTAGCCTGCAACCCTCTCTCCCCCCAAATCTGCCTATGCATTGTAGGGTCCATACCCAATACACCTGGACACGAGAGGTGTACAGTATGTTCAGAGTTCAGACATAGGATGTGTGAGCTGGAAGATGTGATTAAGGTTGGGAGAGAAGTAGCTCATAACAGTTGTTTCAAGATGAACACAAAAGCTACTGTGTTCATCTTGAAGACACTTGCTTAATAATGGAGTGCCAGGATTTACAGGAACACACTGTGCTGCTGCTCACCAGTGTTTACTGTTATGACTCGATGTAATACAAGTGTTTGCCCGCAGCTTTGCTCACGTAGATGTCTGTTCTTGCTCAGCTGAACTAATTTTACAAAGACAGTAGTGCCATCTAATATCGTTATGTATATATTGTGATGCATATTTTATATAGAACATATGATCACAAAATTTGTATAACTTGTTTGTACTGTTCTGTGCACTCTACCACAGTACACTCTGTACTCCAGTGCGCTTTGTTCACTTCACGTACATATAAAAGTGGTCTGACTACATGCGGTGTGAGCCAATCTGCCAGTTAAAAAAAAGAATAAAAAAAATAATATTTTACTTACCGATAAATCTATTTCTCATAGTCCGTAGTGGATGCTGGGGACTCCGTCAGGACCATGGGGAATAGCGGCTCCGCAGGAGACAGGGCACAAAAGCAAGCTTTTAGGATCACATGGTGTGTACTGGCTCCTCCCCCTATGACCCTCCTCCAAGCCTCAGTTAGGTACTGTGCCCGGACGAGCGTACACAATAAGGAAGGATCTTGAATCCCGGGTAAGACTCATACCAGCCACACCAATCACACCGTACAACTTGTGATTTGAACCCAGTTAACAGTATGATAACAATGAAGTAGCCTCTAAAAAAGATGGCTCACAACAATAATAACCCGATTTTTTGTAACAATAACTATGTACAAGTAATGCAGACAATCCGCACTTGGGATGGGCGCCCAGCATCCACTACGGACTATGAGAAATAGATTTATCGGTAAGTAAAATCTTATTTTCTCTAACGTCCTAGTGGATGCTGGGGACTCCGTCAGGACCATGGGGATTATACCAAAGCTCCCAAACGGGCAGGAGAGTGCGGATGACTCTGCAGCACCGAATGAGAGAACTCCAGGTCCTCCTCAGCCAGGGTATCAAATTTGTAGAATTTTGCAAACGTGTTAGCCCCTGACCAAGTAGCTGCTCGGCAAAGTTGTAAAGCCGAGACCCCTCGGGCAGCCGCCCAAGATGAGCCCCCCTTCCTTGTGGAATGGGCATTTACAGATTTTGGCTGTGGCAGGCCTGCCACAGAATGTGCAAGCTGAATTGTACTACAAATCCAACGAGCAATAGTCTGCTTAGAAGCAGGAGCACCCAGCTTTTTGGGTGCCTACAATATAAACAGCAAGTCAGACTTTCTGACTCCAGCCGTCCTGGAATTATATATATATATATATATATATATATATATATTTTCAGGGCCCTGACAACGTCTAGCAACTTGGAGTCCTCCAAGTCCCTAGTAGCCGCAGGCACCACAATAGGTTGTTTCAGGTGAAACGCTGACACCACCTTAGGAAGAAACTGGGGACGAGTCCGCAGTTCTGCCCTGTCCGAATGGAAAATCAAATATGGGCTTTTGTAAGACAAAGCCGCCAATTTTGACAATCGCCTGGCCGAGGCCAGGGCCAACAGCATGGTCACTTTCCATGTGAGATATTTCAAATCCACAGATTTGAGTGGTTCAAACCAATATGATTTGAGGAATCCCAACACTACGTTGAGATCCCACGGTGCCACTGGAGGCACACAAGGGCTGTATATGCAATACTCCCTTGACAAACGTCTGGACTTCAGGAACTGAAGCCAATTCTTTCTGGAAGAAAATCTATAGGGCCGAAACTTGAACCTTAATGGACCCCAATTTGAGGCTCATAGACACTCCTGTTTGCAGGAAGTGCAGAAATCGACCTAGTTGAAATTTTTTCGTGGGGCCTTCCTGGCCTCACCCACGCAACATATTTTTACCACATGTGGTGATAATGTTGTGCGGTCACCTCCTTCCTGGCTTTGACCAGGGTAGGTATGACCTCTTCCGGAATGCCTTTTCCCTTAGGATCCGGCGTTCAAACCGCCATGCCGTCAAACGCAGTCGCGGTAAGTCTTGGAACAGACAAGGTCCCTGCTGGAGCAGGTCCTTTCTTAAAGGCCGATGCCACGGTTCCTCTTGGAACAGACATGGTACTTGCTGAAAGCAAATCCCTTCTTAGCTCCCGAGGCCATTAGTCCTCTGTGAGCATCTCTTGAAGTTCCGGTTACCAAGTCCCTCTTGGCCAATCCGGAGCCACGAGTATAGTTCTTACTCCTCTATGTCTTATAATTCTCAATACCTTGGTTATGAGAAGCAGAGGAGGGAACACATACACCGACTGTTACACCCACGGTGTTACCAGGACGTCCACAGCTATCGCCTGAAGGTCTCGTGACCTGGCGCAATACCTGTCCCATTTTTTGTTCGGGCGGGACGCCATCATGTCCACCTTTGGTCTTTCCCAACGGTTCACAATCATGCGGAAAACTTCCCGATGAAGTTCCCACTCTCCCGGGTGGAGGTCGTGCCTGCTGAGGAAGTCTGCTTCCCAGTCGTCCACTCCCGGAATGAACACTGCTGACAGTGCTATCACATGATTTTCCGCCTAGCGAAAAATCCTTGCAGTTTTGCCACTGCCCTCCTGCTTCTTGTGCCGCCCTTTCTGTTTACGTGGGCGACTGCCGTGATGTTATCCCACTGGATCAATACCGGCTGACCTTGAAGCAGAGGTCTTGCTAAGCTTAGAGCATTATAAATTTGCTCTTAGCTCCAGTATATTTATGTGGAGAGAATTCTCCAGACTTGATCACACTCCTTGTGTGACTGCTCCCCAGCCTCTCAGGCTGGCCTCCGTGGTCACCAGCATCCAATCCTGAATGCCGAATCTGCGGCCCTCTAGAAGATGAGCACTCTGTAATCACCACAGGAGAGACACCCTTGTCCTTGGATATAGGGTTATCTGCTGATGCATCTGAAGATGCGATCCGGACCATTTGTCCAGCAGATCCCACTGAAGAGTTCTTGCGTGAAATCTGCCGAATGGAAGCGCTTCGTAATAAGCCACCATTTTTACCAGGACTCTTGTGCAATGATGCACTGATACTTTTCCTGGTTTTAGGAGGATCCCGATTAGCTCGGATAACTCCCTGGCTTTCTCCTCTGGGAGAAACACCTTTTCCTGGACTGTGTCCAGAATCATCCCTAGGACCAGCAGACGTGTCGTCGGAACAACTGCGGTTTTGGAATATTTAGAATCCACCCGTGCTGTCGTAGAACTACTTGAGATAGTGCTACTCCGACCTCCAACTGTTCTCTGGACCTTGTTCTTATCAGGAGGTCATCCATTTTCTTTGAAGACGAATCCTCCTTTCGGTCATTACCTTGGTAAGGACCCGGGGTGCCTTGGACAATCCAACGGCATCGTCTTGAAACTGATAGTGACAGTTCTGTACCACGAACCTGAGGTACCCTTGGTGAGAAAAGGCAAATTTTGGGACATGGAGGTAAGCATCCCTGATGTCCCGGGACACCATATAGTCCCCTTGTTCTTTGCTATCACTGCTCTGAGTGACTCCATCTGGATTTGAACCCTTGCAAGTGTTCAAATTTTTCAGATTTAGAATAGGTCTCACCTAGCCTTCAGTACCACCATATAGTGTGGAGTAATACCCCTTTCCTTGTTGTCGGAGGGGTAATTTTATTATCACCTGCTGGGAATACAGCTTGTGAATTGTTTTCAATACTGCCTCCCTGTCGGAGGGAGACATTGGTACAGCAGACTACAGGAACCTGCGAGGGGGGAAACCTCTCGACATTCCAATCTGTACCCCTTGGATACTACTTGTAGGATCCAGGGGTCCTGTACGGTCCCAGCGTCATGCTGAGAACTTGGTAGAAGCGGTGGAGGGCTTCTGTTCCTGGGAATGGGCTGCCTGCTGCAGTCTTCTTCCCTTTCCTCTATCCCTGGGCAGATATGACTCTTATAGGGACGAAAGGACTGAGGCTGAAAAGACGGTGTCTTTTTCTGCAGAGATGTGACTTAGGGTAAAAAACGGTGGATTTTCCAGCAGTTGCCCTGGCCACCAGGTCCCATGGACCGACCCCAAATAACTCCTCCCCTTTATACGGCAATACATCTTTGTGCCGTTTGGAATCTGCATCACCTGACCACTGTCGTGTCCATAAACATCTTCTTGCAGATATGGACATCGCATTTACTCTTGATGCCAGAGTGCAAATATCCCTCTGCGCATCTCGCATATATAGAAATGCATCCTTTAAATGCTCTATAGTCAATAAAATACTGTCCCTGTCAAAGGTATCAATATTTTTAGTCAGGGAATCCGACCAAGCCACCTCAGCTCTGCACATCCAGGCTGAGGCGATCGCTGGTCGCAGTATAACACCAGCATGTGTGTGTATACTTTTTAGGATATTTTTCAGCCTCCTATCAGCTGGCTCCTTAAGTACGGCCCTATCCGTAGATGGTACCGCCACTTGTTCTGATAAGCGTGTGAGCGCCTTATCCACCCTGAGGGGTGTTTCCCACCGCGCCTTAACTTCTGGCGGGAAAGGGTATACCGCCAATAATTTTCTATCGGGGGAAACCCACGCATCATCACACACTTCATTTAATTTATCTGATTCAGGAAAAACTACAGGTAGTTTTTTCACCTCACACATAATACCCTTTTTTGTGGTACTTGGAGTATCAGAAATATGTAACACCTCCTTCATTGCCCTTAACGTGTGGCCCTAAAAGAAAATACGTTTGTTTCTTCACCGTCGACACTGAAATCAGTGTCCGTGTCTGGGTCTGTGTCGACCGACTGAGGTAAATGGGCATTTTACAGCCCCTGACGGTGTTTGAGACGCCTGGACAGATACTAATTTGTTCGCCGGCCCTCTCATGTCGTCAACCGGCTTGCAGCGTGTTGACATTGTCACGTAATTTCCATAAATAAGCCATCCATTCCGGTGTCGACTCCCTAGAGAGTGACATCACCATTACAGGCAATTTGCTCCGCCTCCTCACCAATATTTTCCTCATACATGTCGACACACACGTACCGACATACAGCACACACATAGGGAATGCTCTGATAGAGGACAGGACCCACTAGCCCTTTGGGGAGACAGAGGGAGAGTTTGCCAGCACACACCAAAACGCTATAATTATCCAGGGACAACCTTTATATAAGTGTTCCTTTTATAGCATTTTAATATATATACATATCGCCAAATCAGTGCCCCCCCTCTCTGTTTTAACCCTGTTTCTGTAGTGCAGTGCAGGGGAGATCATGGGAGCCTTCCCACCAGCCTTTCTGTGAGGGAAAATGGCGCTGTGTGCTGAGGAGAATAGGCCCCGCCCCTTTTTCGGCTGGCTTCTTCTCCGGAGTTTTAGATATCTGGCAGGGGTTAAATACATCCATATAGCCTCAAGGGCTATATGTGATGTATTTTTCGCCATACAGGTATTATACATTGCTGCACAGGGCGCCCCCCCCCCAGCGCCCTGCACCCTCCGTGACCGCTGTGTGAAGTGTGCTGACAACAATGGCGCACAGCTGCAGTGCTGTGCGCTACCTGATGAAGACTGAGAGTCTTCTGCCGCCTGGTTCCGGACCTCTTCATCTTCAGCATCTGCAAGGGGGGTCGGCGGCGCGGCTCCGGGACGAACCCCAGGGCGAGCCCTGTGTTCCGACTCCCTCTGGAGCTATGTCCAGTAGCCTAAGAATCCAATCCATCCTGCACGCAGGTGAGTTGAAAATCTCTCCCCTAAGTCCCTCGATGCAGTGAGCCTGTTGCCAGCAGGACTCACTGAAAATAAAGAACCTAAAAACTTTTTCTAAGCAACTCTTTAAGAGAGCCACCTAGATTGCACCCTTCTCGGCCGGGCACAAAAACCTAACTGAGGCTTGGAGGAGGGTCATAGGGGGAGGAGCCAGTACACACCATGTGATCCTAAAAGCTTGCTTTTGTGCCCTGTCTCCTGCGGAGCCGCTATTCCCCATGGTCCTGACGGAGTCCCCAGCATCCACTAGGACGTTAGAGAAATATATTGTTGAATAATTTCTTTGTACTGTTCTGTGCACTCTGCCCCAGTATGCTTTGTTCACTTCACATACATATAAAAGTGGTCTGAGTCCACGCAGTGTGAGCAGAGCTGCCAGTTAAAAACAATAAAAAAACATATTGTTGTATAATTCTGTTTGTACTGTTCTGTGTACTCTATCCCAGTATGCTCTGTATCCCAGTGCACTTTGTTCACTTCACACACATATAAAAGTGGTCTGACACCACGCAGTGTGAGCTGAGCTGCCAGTAAAAAAATGGATAATGATCAGTTTAGAGAAGAGCAGGAGCACCAACCAAATACTATCGCTGCAGCTGGTAAAACCAGTCATGATGATGATACTAGTCCTTCAATGTCATCTAAAGCCAATGCTCAAGGGAATGAAAAGTTTAAGTCAGGGCATCTGAACTAAAAAATAACAACAATATTTTACAGGGGTAAAGACAAAAACACTAAAGCATCTATTAACTGGAAAGTTTAGTGAAGAAAAAACAAAATTGGCACCACATGCAAGTAAGTAAGGAAAGGCTCAGGTCTTGGCCTTTATTTATGGGTGAGGCATCTTCTTCTCCCTCTCATGATGATGCAAGGCCTTTTCTCTCAGAGTCTAGAAGAGGTGCCAAAAAATGAAAACAACTAAGACAGTAGTACAAACTGTATGTTCAGAACTGTCACACATCCCTGAGGAGAGTCTAGGGGTGTCCATGTTAGCTATGTGTGAGTCTGACAACTCTCACACTGGGCCTAATTCAGACCTGATCACAGCAGCAAATGTGTTAGCTAATGGGCAAAACCATGTGCACTGCAGGTGTGACAGATATAACATTTACAGAGATAGTTAGATTTAGGTGGCTTATAGATGAGGATGTTGATGATGTTGTTTGTGGAAGTAAATGGCTGCAGTTTTTGCCCATGAAAAAGAGAAAGCCATTGTGATGCCTGGGCATAAGACCATAAAGGCCACCTCTTGGCTGTGGAATTATTTTTACCCAAATCCTGACATTTTTGAAGGCATCTGCTCCATTTGTGAGACCAAAGTTATCAGAGGTAGGTATGTTAGCCATCTGAACACCACCTCCATTGCGGTGAGTTCATTAAATGTATTTTACAAAATTCTAATAATTTGTTGTAATAAACACCCTCATCATTAACCTCCACATTAATGATCGTAGGTAGTCCTTTCAAAAAATTGTTTTGTGGGGGGCCTAAACAAACCAAGCACTTCAGCTCAAAAGTTACATTCCTTGTCGCTGAAGTGCTTGGTTTATTTAACTGTGCATGTCCTTTTTAATATCCAACATAAGGCTGGGAGAGCCCAAAGACAATTCCATCTTGCACCATTTTTCTTTATTGACACTGATGGTTACATAGATGTGCTATAAAATGCCTTGTGTTTGTGCTGCTGCTCTTTTACTTAGTAACCAGTCAACTTGTTGTAGTCTTTAGCTTAAACTTGGTTAAAAACAATACTGTGAGCTGTGACATAGTCAGTAGTGACTGGAAATAACTGGTATTGATGTTGAGAATACTGTAGGATTAGATAAAAGGCCCAAATTATGTCATTTTAGGGTTTTTTGGTACATTTTTGGAGAAAAATACAAAGCCAAAACCAGTCACAGCATGTTGGCAAAACCAGACAATGAATTAGAAGCAAAACCAGCAAAAATGGACAGCGCACATCTCTTGTATAAACAAAGTCTCACCTGTGCAACATCCTGTTAGAATCTCTTCCTCATTTATGTTCCTCTGCAGAGCAGTCACTTTAAGTCGGGTTCTGCTCCATAACGTGGGCGGAGTCAATTTGCGCAGTAGCATGATCAGAACACCAACTTTCAGTGCAATGCTGTGTCTTGGATGTCCAGCTGCACTAAGTTAGTTCAGAAATTCCTCAGGGTAGATGGTGGCATCATCCTATATACATACAGTATAGTCATTTTGGACCTGAGAAACCTGCACTCTACATGCGCTGTGTGTCAAGTGTCTGTTTTTTGCCTTTATTGCTTCTCTCTCTAATATCACATTAATATAATACATATCTCAGTTTCTTTCTAGGTCAATAAACAATACAATAGTGAAATCTCGATTCATGCAGTAGTTTTTGCGTGATGCTGGAATGAATAGACAAACAAAAATACACCCCCCCTACATTGCTTTTACTTTCAATATAGAGTGATCTACACTCAAACTCGTTTTCATCTTTGCCTCTCCCAGATATTGCTTTATAGTTGTAAGCAAAAATAGTAGCTGAGAATTTTTCCACCCCTTATTACCTCTCGAAGTCAACGTTGAAATTTACTGCATGTAAACATATACTTTAACAAAGAGAATTATTGGACAGTATTATATGCATATCCAGGAGTACTATACTTTTGGGGGTGGGATGTATACATGAATAGGTAATATTGAGACAACATAAATTAATCTGTAATATTAATTTATAATACTCGCAATTACACGTGTTTTATATTTTTGTTATGTCTTTTTCATTTAAGTGCAATTGTTAATGATAGACATGCCTCCTCCCCAGATAGGTAGAAACAACATTATTATATGTGCCACTATCATTGGTTACATTGGATGGTATTTCATGATTCAGTCTGGAAAAGTACTGTATAGTAGTGATTTTTAGGATTTATTGCAGATTAACCTGCTGTGGATTAAATGCTCTAAACACATATCATAATTTCTCCAAATGATTAACACTACAGGGTGATTCAAAAGTTACAGTACACCTTTTTGTTTCAATCACTGTGCAGGAAATGGGTAAACTTAATACTCCAGTGAGGTATGGGTGAAGTGGGCTATCTTTTATGGTATGTACCGAACATGGGTGCCATCTTCAAATCGCCCATCTTGAATCTAAGTCCGTTTTTTCAAATGGAATGGGGGTCATGTAAAACGTCAAACATCAGAATTTGCTGAAAAGTTTATTGCAGATTTGAAATAGCAGTTATGGTTCAAAAGTTACAACACTTCTTTTGTTGGAATTACAGGTTGAACTCTTCTCCATAAAGGACAGTCATGTAATGTGTGGGCATTGTTGGTTTTAAACGAAGGATACCAAACCATTTTTGAGGTTATCTAATCAGTAGCACATTTTGGACGACCACTCTTTGACTTGTAAGCCACAGTCCCAGTTTCTCGGAATTTGGAAATTAGGCACCTGACAGTGTCATGTGAAATTGGAGGTCTTTCTGGGTGCCGGTTGTTAAAATCTGCAGCTATGACACGGAAACTTCGTTCTCCAGACAACAAAATAAACTCAATTCTCTCCTCTTTTGTCGAAGCCATCTTCAGTTACCTGCAACAAAAAAAGTGTTGTAACTTTTGAACCATACCTGCTATTTCAAATCTGGTTGCAGCAATAAACTTTTCAGCGACTTTTGAATCACCCTGTAGAACTGCCATGGGGACATTTTTGTCCCATTTCAAAATGTAAACACCTGTTTCTCTTCAGTTTATATTCAAGGGAAGGTGGGGGTTTCTGACTTTTATTATTTATCGGGATAGTCCATTTTGAAGAAAAATTAATCACTCTTTAACGCTTTAGCGGTCATCGGTTTTGTTGATTACTCATACAAAGAACATGATTGGTGTGTCATTGCCCATTTTTTGCTGATTTTATGGATTTTTCTACATGTTAGGGGCCTACATAATCCAAATATAGGACCATGTAATGCTGAAATCAATGTACTTGAAGTTTAAAATTAAAAAAAAAAGTTATTTGAACATCAGAAGGTGTCTTTTATGCAAAATACAACAATATATTACATAAAAAAGACCAGTAGCCAACCCAAGATACATCTGATTACTGATTGGACATTTTTTCCCCCGGTGGTGTTATTAGGGGGTTTACAAAGTCTAGAGGTTAAAGTTTTAATACAACAGCTACTCATATTCTAACATAAATGGTCA
Source organism: Pseudophryne corroboree (assembly GCF_028390025.1). Taxonomy (NCBI): domain Eukaryota; kingdom Metazoa; phylum Chordata; class Amphibia; order Anura; family Myobatrachidae; genus Pseudophryne; species Pseudophryne corroboree. The sequence goes on along the minus strand of NC_086449.1, from coordinate 419,692,901 downwards.
CAAATGCATCTTATGACAGAAGCACACAATGGCTTGAGCTTAACCATTGCTATGAAAGTTGCCAGTGAAGAGATGATATTCAGTTGAAAATTCATATTGATGGTATATGCATAGAATTCAATATGCTCTTCCCAGAAGCAAACAAGCAGTCACATTTTACATTATAGAAAAACATGATTTAATGATCCAAAGACATCAATTATAGAGCTTGTGTCAGTTTTTGTTTAAAGTTTGCTACTTACAATAAACCTCCTTATCCACAAATTGACAGTGATTGACAGGTATGCGAGAACTCATTATGCTTATTTTTATCCAACAATGACTATTAGAAAGAATATGAATTGTAGCACAGCTCCCACCAATTACACATGTTTAAAGGACTACAGTTCATGTAAATTAAGTCTAGTGTTAAAAGGCACATAAATATGTATAAAAAATGTTAACTGCATACACATACTCTTGTTGGTTCAATACATACTGTAGCAGAGTTTTTAACAAAAATACATAACGTCATCTGTTACTTTTATTTTATTTCCATGTATACTGATGCAAAAATACGGTGTTTTTATGTAGCTAAGACATACAAACAATTAGAACAGCTCTGTTAAGAGTTTTTTTTTTCCTTTTAATAATCTCAAAGTATTCAATTCATAACACACTAGCCGACATATACACACATAGACATTAAAATTGGTAGAATAAATAACAATGTTAAAAAGAAGAGGAAAAAAGGATATATATGATTATAAAAAAAGTTCATATATCACTGGTGTCCGTAATCAGAAGGGCTGGCAACAGAAATCTTGGCGCCCGGTAGAGATACATGTCTGGGCCTCTCCCCCCCCCCCCCCCTTGAGATAAATAATGTTCAATATACAATGTAAACTAACATTATTCAATTTAGCTATATTAATAAAAACCAATAAAGTCATGGCACTGAGAGTGACAGCAGCACTTCCTATTTTTAGTTTTACAGTTACCATTTTTGTTCAGATCACTTACAGTGATCCAATCCTGCCCAGCAGTGTCCCTTCCAGTCCTGGGCTGCTCCTCTTAGGTGTCGAATCTGGTCGACATCACCAACAGAGAAACGGAGCAAAGAAGGGCGGGCGGGAGCAGCATTGTGCGTCGTGCGCAGCACCATGATGTCACAATACACAGTACGGGGATCAGAGTCCGGACCAGGTGACCAAGGGGTTACTGGGGGGAGGTGCAGGTGGCCGGATGCTCCTTATACTGTTCCCCCCCTTACTTGTTTCCCGAGCCACGCCAGGTGAGCGGATGGTGCGAGTCCGTTACTAGGCACCGTGTTTGGTGCCCCTCAGAACCTCGGGGCCCGGCACAGGTGTACCCTTTGACACCCCTGTCACTGTGCCTGGTAATCAGGTGAGGGAAATAATCATTAATGAATGTTTGTGTCCTTTGTATATACTGCTCTTTAATCAGTCTCACATATACAGGTGTAGGCCTTTAAATAGCAAGGATTATTCCTTTATTAAGAGAGTAGTAAAAATGAAGCGAAACTTAAAGTACATATTTCTGGCCAGGAAATAAAGCATATGAAAAAAATAGGATTTTATATACCTACCGGTAAATCCTTTTCTCGTAGTACGTGGAGGATGTTGGGATTCTATTTAGTACCATGGAGTATAGACGGATCCTTTGGAAGCACTGGCACTTTAAGAGTTTAATAGTGTGGGCTGACTCCTCCCTCTATGCCCCTCTTACCAGACTCAGTCTATAAACTGTGCCAGAGGAGACGGACATACTTCGAGAGAAGGAAATACACAGATAGTGGTGAGATTCACACCAGCTCACACATAACAAAAGGAAAGCCAAGCTAACCAACTTGAAACGATTCAGCAACGACTGAACCAAAAATACTTAACCAAGTAACAATGCAGGAATACAAAGCACTGGGCGGGCACCCAGCATCCTCTACAGACTACGAGAAAAGGATTTACTGGTAGGTATATAAAATCCTATTTTCTCTTACGTCCTAGACCTAGAGGATGCTGGGGTTCCATTTAGTACCATGGGGATGTACCAAAGCTCCCAGTACGGGAGGGAGAGTGCTGAGGTTCCTGCAGAACAGATTGACTAAACTTTAGGTCCTCAGAGGCCAAAGTATTGAACTTGTAGAACATAGAAAACGTGTTCGACCCTGACCAAGTAGCTGCTCTGCAAAGCTGAATAGCCGAGACACCCTGGGCAGCCGCCCAGGAAGAACCCACTTTACGGGTAGAGTGGGCCTGAACATATCTTGGAACCGGCAATCCTGCCGTAGATAAGCATGCTGGATAGTAAGCCTGATCCAGCGAGAAATCATCTGCTTAGAAGCAGGACACCCAATCTTGTTGGGATCATAAAGGACAAATAGTGCGTCCGACTTCCTGTGACGAGTTCTCTTCACATATATTTTCAAAGCCAGCACAACAACAAGGACTTTGAGGTAATTGAGGTGTCAGTAGCCACTGGCAACACAATAGGTTGGTTGATATGAAAAGCCGACACAACCTTGGGAAGAAATTGCTGACGCGTTCTGAGCTCAGCTCTATCCTCATGGAAAATCAAGTAGGAGCTCTTGTGCGACAACGCCCTCAATACTGACACACGTCTTGCAGATGCCAATGCCAACACTGTGACAGCCTACCAATTAAGAAACTTTACGTCCACCTCCTGTAAAGGCTCGAACCAATCCGATTGCAGGAACTGCAACACCACATTAAGATCCCACGGTGCCGTAGGAGGCACAAAGGGTGGTTGGATGTGCAGAACCCCTTTCAGGAATGTCTGAACCTCAGGGAGAGCAGCCAATTGTTTCTGGAAGGAAATGGACAAGGCCGAAATCTGGACCTTTATGGAGCCCAAACGTAGGCCCACATCCACACCTGCTTGTAGAAAGAGGAGAAAACATCCCAGTTGAAACTCTACCATAGGAAACTTCTTGGATTCACACCAAGACACATACTTTTTCCAAATCCAATGGTAATGCTTAGACGTTACCCCTTTCCCAGCTTGGATCAGAGTAGGAATGACTTTGTTTGAAACGCCCTTCTGAGCTAAGATCTGGCGTTCAACCTCCATGCCATCAAACGTAGCCGTGGTAAGTCTTGATAGGCGAACGGCCCCTGTTGTAGAAGGTCCTCGCGCAGAGGAAGAGGCCTCGGATCCTCAAGGAGTAAGTCCAGAAGATCCGCGTACCAAGACCTTCTTGGCCAGAACTCTTGTTCTTTTTATTAGTTTGAGAATTCTTGGGATGAGTGGAAGTGGAGGGAACGCATACACTGACTGGAACACCCACAGAGTTACCAGTGCGTCCACCGCCACTGCCTGTGGGTCTCTCAACTTGGAGCAGTACCTGAAAAGCTTCTTGTTGAGGCGAGAGGCCATCATGTCTACCTGAGGTACACCCCAACGGCTTGTCACCTCTGCGAACACCTCCAGATGGAGACCCCACTCTCCTGGAATGAGATCGTGTCTGCTGAGCTTCGAAGACTGCTTCCCAGTTGCCCACTCCCGGAATGAAAATTGCTGACAGCGCCAACGCGTGCTTTTCTGCCCAGAGGAAGATTTTTGTTATCGCTGACATTGCAGCTCTGCTCTTCATTCCGCCTTGTCGGTTTATGTAATCCACCATCGTTACATTGTCCGACTGCACTTGAATGGCCCGATCTCGCAGAAGATGTGTCGCTTGGAGAAGACCGTTGTACACGGCTCTTAGCTCCAGAATGTTTATTGGAAGACTGGATTCCAGACTTGACCACCTTCCTTGGAATGTTTCCCCTTGAGTGACTGCACCCCAGCCCTGAGACTTGCATCCGTGGTAAGGAGGATTCAATCATGAATCTGCGGCCCTCCAGAAGGTGAGGTAATTGCAGCCACCATAGGAGTGAAATCCTTGCTTTCGGCGACAGACGTATCCTCTGGTGCATGTGGAGATGAGAACCCGATCACTTGTCTAGGAGGTCCAGTTGGAAAGATCGAGCATGAAATCTGCCGTACTGTAGAGCCTCGTAGGAGGCAACCATCTTTCCCAGAAGGCGAATGCACTGATGAACCGATACCCGGGCAGGCTTCAAGACATCCCGGACCATCGATTGTATCACCAACGCTTTCTCCACCAGTAGAAACACCATCTGCACATCCGTGTCGAGGATCATCCCCAGGAAAGACAATCTCCTCGTCCGGTTCCAAATGTGACTTTGGAAGGTTCAGGATCCAACCATGTTCCCTGAGCAGACGAGTCGTGAGAGCAATGGACTGCAACAACTTCTCCCTGGACGATGCCTTTATCAGCAGGTCATCCAGATATGGAATTATGTTCACTCCCTGTCTGCGGAGACCCATCATCTCTGCCATCACATTGGTGAAAACCCTTGGTGCTGTGGAGAGCCCGAATGGCAGTGCCTGAAACTGATAGTGACTGTCTAACAGTCCAAATCTGAGATAAGCCTGATGCGGCGGCCAAATTGGGATGTGGAGGTACGCATCCTTGATATCCAGAGATACCAGAAACACTCTCTCCTCCAGACCTGAGATCACCGCTCACAGAGACTCCATTTTGAATTTGAACTCCCTCAAATAAGGGTTTAACGATTTCAAGTTCAAAATCGGTCTGACCGAACCATCCGGTTTTGGTACCACGAAAAGGTTTGAATAGTAACCCATGTGTTGCATAGGAGGTGGAACTGGAACAATTACCCTTGACTTTTCCAATTTTTGGATGGCTTCCTGTAGGATAGCCCTGTCTGTCAGAAGAGCTGGAAAGCCTGATTTAAAGAATCGTTGAGGCGGGAGTTCTTGAAACTCCAGTCTGTACCCCTGGGACACAATATCCTGTACCCAGGGATCCAGGCCGGACGACACCCAGACGTGGCTGAAACATCTGAGTCTCGCACCTACCAATCCGTTCTCCTGCCTATGCGGTCCACCGTCATGCTGAGGATTTTGAGGAACCAGAAGCAGGCTTCTGGTCCTGGGAGCCTGCAGGAGCAGGCTTCTTGGATTTCGCCTGACCACTTCTAAAGAAAGTGGTAGGAGGCTTGGACTTTTTCGTCTTAGCGGTCCGAAAGGACTGCGATGCAGAGGAAGAAAAGGGTTTCTTCGTAGAAGGAGCAGCTGTGGTAAGAAAAGGTGACTTACCCGTGGTAGCCGTGGAAATTCACGCATCCAACGCTTCCCCAAATAGAGCCTGACCTGTGAAGGGTAGGTTCTCCACACTTCTCCTGGATTCCACATCTGCAGACCATTGGCACAGGCAATAGTAGGCCTTAACGCCACTCCTGAAGCAATGTATATGGATTTTACGATCAGCCGGTTCTTTTAACGCGGTAGATCTGGGAACAGGTAACACAACCTTTTTTGACAGCCTGGAAACAGATGCGTCAACTATGGGCGGGTTTTCCCATTTTTTTCTATCCTCCTCAGGGAAGGGAAAAGCAACCAGAACCCTCTTGGGAATCTGGAATTTTTTCTCCAGGGTTTCCCAGGATTTGTTAAATAGAACGTTTCATTCTTTAGACACAGGGAAGGTTAGCGAGGCTTTCTTATTGTCTGTGAAGTAAGCCTCCTCAACCTGCTCAGGTGGTGTGTCAGTAATGTTTAATACTTCTCTAATGGCCTCAATCATGAGCTGCACCCCCTTTGCAAGGGATGTCGCCCCCTTCAGCACATCCCCATCACAGTCTACTGTATCAGAGTCGGTATCCGTGTCGCCTTGCATAATCTGGGCAAGCGCACGTTTCTGTGGGTAAATGCTAGGGGCTTTAGAAGTAATAGGAATAGAACCTGCACAAACTGCCATAGAATTCTTTAAAACCTGAGTTTCAGACTCAGTATGAGCCACCCTAGTAGCAATCTGAGAGATCATTCCCTTAATTGAAGTCAGCCATTCTGGCTCAGAGATAGAAGCCTGAGACAAGACATTACATTCCTGGGTACAGGGGATGGATTCCTCTGGAGAAGAAATTTCCTCTGCAGCATAAGACACGGAGTCCCTGGACATGGCTATGTGAGAGAACATACACCCACACACACGAAGGGAAAGTCAGACACAGTTTTCCCCCCAAGTACCTTCAGAGAAACACAGAGCTTGGAGCCAGCACACACACAGCGCTTAATTAGGCAGTTGTAAACAAAATACCTGGTGCTGACTGTGTACCCTTAATAGACTACACAGTAATTTACAGCCTCCCCCCCTTCTACAACCCCCTGGTACTGCACAGGATAGTTGGAGTCGTGTGGAGGGACAGCACTCCCAGGCAGCGTCTCTGTAGCTGTATCTGCAGGGAGAAAATGGCGCTGGAAGCCGCTGGGTCCGTTCTGAGAAGCTCCGCCCCTTGAACATGGCACCTCTTCCCGCACTTTCAATTTTTTATACTTTCCTGAGGTATGGCTGTCAGCGTTACCGGGGTCCCTGACAGCCTTGAGTGAGCAGTGTAGGGTGTCTGTGCTGGCTCAGGGCGCCCCTCATAGCACCGCACTGTGTACAGCTGAGCTCTCCGGAGCAGTTAGTACTGCGCTCCTACCCTGTTGCCGCCATTCACACCGGCTCTCCGCTTGACGGGTCGCCGGTGACTCACTCGCCACCGGAATCTTCTAGCTGTTAGGGTGTGGCGGCATGCTGCGGGAGTGAGCGGTCGCCTCGGGCAGCTATCGATCATCACCCTCAGGAAATCAGTGTCCTGTCAGCGGAGATAGTGGCCATTAACATCTCAGGGTTGGACACTACTCCCCCCCTAAGTCCCACGAAGCAGGGAGGCTGTTGCCAGTAGCCTACTTGTGCCTAATGTGGACCCCAGCATCCTCTAGGATGTAAGAGAAAATGGAAGGCTATATTTCCCTCATTGTCTATGAAGGCTATTCTCACAACACATCTGAATATGAATAAAGAGTTGGTTTCCATATCTTATTTTGAGATGCATCATAAAATATTACACTGTTCTTATTTTACTCCAAAACTGAAATTTCTTATAGGTGAAGCCCCTTCCTCTGCTATAAATGTGGCAGTACGGTTGCAGATATAGTACATTGCCTTTGGGACTGCCCACAGTTGCAAGCCTTAAGGTTGGAGATTCAGAGTTATGTCTTTAACTACATACGGATTAACTTTAAGTTCGATAAAACGTGGGCCTTCTGGGGGTCTACTCTAAGGAATATATAGATAAATTGTCTAAAGGCAATTGTACACTGCTTATAAAACTATCTGCGGCTACCAAAAAGGCCACTCTATCGCAGTGGATATCTCCAGATCCGGTCACTATTGCCTTAGTCCACCCTAGAATTGCCTTTCTGTTTTCCATGGATTGGTCAGAGCTCTTTATGTAAGGAGAAAAGAATGGAAATGTTTTTTGATGTTTGGCTTCCTTATGCTTTAACACTGTCTACTGTTTTGAAGGACGCTGTGCGGAATAGCTTTCGGGACACTTCTTGGTACCACTTGGAGGTGATTTGATAATGGGCCACCTTTTTACCTAATGCTGTTATTTGTAAGTTTTTTGTATTTTCTTTGATGTATGGGGTTTTTGTCATGATCCTGCTTATTTGCGGGGTTTTTACTCCCACTCTGGAGTTGTATTTCCTGCTTACTACACCACTTAGTTGAACTACCTCATATCTTCCCATCTCCAGTGGCTGGTCTTTGGATCAGGTTCTGTTGACTGTATATGTTAATGTTCCCTTATGATCTGTATGTGAGGGTGCGTGTCACATTCTTCTATTTTGTATGTATCGGATCTTGTTCCCCAACAATGCGTACTATTTCATTGATTTGTACTATATTTTTCCTGTCAATAATAAGTAAGCAACCTGACATCATTTGAAATTGTAACCAATGAAGTGAGTTCAAACACTGCAGGACTGAGTCTGGTCATATCCTTAACTAAATTACTGGAGAAGCATAGAAACTGGAGGAGATGAAATTACCGGAAAAGCAGCTAAAGAAACTAAAAGGAGATTAAATGGGTTACTACATTTTGGAAACCATGCTTGATCGTAGGTTTCGGCCGTATGCAATGTCTTTCTTTCCAAAAGACACATCTTAAAGAGATGTAAAGAGCTCCTTGCGAACAAGTTGTCAGCTCAAGTGACACATTTGATGTCTCTTGCTTCAGTTTCTCTTGCAAATGCTGCTTCCAGGTCAAAAATGACCTTTTCCAAAAACCCACTGGTGATGATGACTCAACTCAAATCACCAGAGTAAAACAACATTATTATATCTGGTCTGGATTAAAAGTATTGCCACAAATATTGATGCCTCTTCTATGACCTATTTTGATACATTAGGCATCAATAGAATAGTGGAGAAATATTTAAATGACAATGAACAGATTAGCATGTCACACAGTCCCTTTGAATATGGTAAGGAAAAAAGCCAATTTGGGGTACCTCGTACAAAGTAGCTTTGTTCTACTTAAGCTGCCCAACCTTTAGTGTGTACTCAGAAAGAGTGTTTAGCACAACAGTGGACCTTGTGATGAATCAGCATAGGAGGCTACATCCAAATATGGAAAAAGTGATCTACAGAGACTTCTGTAACAGTGGATTCCAGTGGGGATGGGCTAATATTGTGTGATGATTTCAGCACTGATGAGAATGATGATGAGGATAGTGACATTTTCCAACTGTGACGATGTTTAACAACACTGGTAGCTGCCTTAAGCCCATTGGTAGCTCGGGTTATGGGTGTCCAAACAAACCAAGCACTTCAGTCACAAAAGTATCATTTCTGTTGCTTTAGTGCTTGGTTTGTTACACTGTGCATGTCCTTTTTAATACTCAACATAAAGGCGGTTGGGAGGGCCCAAGGACATTTGCATCATGTACCACTTTTCTTTTCATTATGGGCTGTACTTTACTTGGACATTGTTGATGGTTTTCTGTCTCTTGTAATGCCATCCTTTACCAGCTTATGCATCTTAGTTAATATTTTATCTTGTATGTGCTTGACTGGCAGTGTATAATAAATAATAATAGTAATAATCATATAATACAGTAATTGGGAAATTCTGTGAAGTAAACGAGTACAAATGTCCCACTATAACAAAAATTTGTAGTTGTGTATCTTTTGAGTTTTCAACAAAAGTTGACAAGCTAGAATATAGCTTTCTCATAGGTTTTCATAAAAAAAACAGCACAGGTTCTTAATTTGGAGTTGAGGGGAATTATCAAGTAGTAGTTTCATTACAAAACGGTGGTGGATTTGGCTTGTCCCATACTACATTTTGTGATTTTGTGTTGGGTATAAAGGAAAAAAAATATATACCTAAAAATAAGGCTAGTTAGGCACTAACTTAATTTTAACAAAAATGTATGTTGAACTTTGTAAAAGTTTTTTTTTTTGGGGGTGGTGGCTTTGTTGATGGTCTTCTGTTTGTCGCAAGGCCATACTTTCTTATGTGTGCTTGACAGGCAGCACACAATAATAATCATATAATACTGTATTTTAGAGCATTGTTGATGGCCTTCCGTCTATCGCAAGGCCATCATTTACCAGCTCATCCTTCTTATAATCCTTTCTTGTGTTTGCTTGACTGGCATCTTAAAATAAGTTATATTAATAATCATATAATACTGTATATATTTCTGGGGCATTGTTGAGGACCTTCTGTATCTCGCAAGGCCATCCTTTTACCAGCATATGCTTCTTATTATCCTTTCTTGTGTGCTTAACTGGCAGCATATAATAATAATAATTAAATACAATATTAAAATAATGTTTGTTAGAAACCTGCATACTATTTTTTGTTCATTTGTATTTATTGCTCTTTAACAATTTAGAGGTACAGAAAAGTAACAGGAAGGGGTGGCATAAAATACAAAATAGGAGTGGGTACATATATCGCAGAACACTATTAACCTCTATTTATGAAACCTAAGAGCTGAAGTATCAAGCACTGAAAAGATTGGATAAGTGGACAAGTGCCCATAACAACCAATCAGCATCTAGTTATTTTTAAAAATGTGCTTCATGAATCCTTCTTTAAAGCTGGCCCACTTATCAACTCTTTTCACTGCTTCATACATCAATCCCATAATCCTATAAGAATAAATCCCTCAACTGAATATCTCCTGGTACATTAATTGGTGCCTGGTTACTACTTTGGGCTTTATTCACGTTTTCACGTTAAAAAATGCGTAAACGAGCGTTTCCACATTTTCAACATAACTCCGCTATTCAGCAAAGGATTAACGGAGAAGAATTATCCTCTAAGTTAATACTTATCTCCCTTAGTATTGCACAATAGGGAACAATCCATTGCTCTCTATAATGCTTTAACATTTTATGCTATTCAGCAAGCATAAAACATTAAATTTATCGATAAAAGTTTACTATATACAATACCATTTCAGAATAGCGTTATATAAAGAAAATTCTTAAATCTCATGGAAAATGCAGGGACAAAATTTCCCATCAGTCTTTGCAGGATCTTGAAACTTCGCCTTCTTCCAAGCTGTGTTTTCAAATGGCAAGTACACGCAGCCCCAGTGTCATATATATTTATGTGGGAGACATAATAAGATTTTAAACCTACCGGTAAATCTTTTTCTCCTAGTCCGTAGAGGATGGTGGGGACTCCGTAAGGACCATGGGGTATAGACGGGCTCCACAGGAGACATGGGCACTCTAAAGACTTTAGATGGGTGTGCACTGGCTCCTCCCTCTATGCCCCTCCTCCAGACCTCAGTTAGAGAACTGTGCCCAGAGGAGACGAACAGTACGAGGAAAGGATTTTTGTTAATATAAGGGCAAGATACATACCAGCCCACACCATCCACACCGTACAACTTGGAACATACGAACCAGTTAACAGTATGAAACAAAACAGCATCAGCTCGAGACTGATCAGAACTGTAACATTACCCTTATGTAAGCAATAACTATATACAAGTCTTGCAGAATTCAGTCCGCTCTGGGACGGGCGCCCAGCATCCTCTACGGACTAGGAGAAAAAGATTTACCGGTAGGTTTAAAATCTTATTTTCACTTACGTCTTAGAGGATGCTGGGGACTCCGTAAGGACCATGGGGATTATAACAAAGCTCCAGACCGGGCGGGAAAGTGCGGATGACTCTGCAGCACCGATTGAGCAAACATGAGGTCCTCCTCAGCCAAGGTATCAAACTTGTAGAATTTAGCAAAAAAGTGTTTGAACCCGACCAAGTCAAGTCGCCGCTCGGCAAAGCTGTAATGCCGAGACGCCTCGGGCAGCCGCCCAAGAAGAGCCCACCTTCCTAGTGGAATGGGTCTTTACCGAATTTGGTAACGGCAATCCAGCCGTAGAATGAGCCTGCTGAATCGTGTTACAGATCCAGCGAGCAATAGTCTGCTTAAAAGCAGGAGCGTCAAGCTTGTTGGCTGCATACAGGACAAACAGTGCCTCTGTTTTCCTAACTCGAACCGTCCTGGCTACATACATTTTTAAGGCCCTGACTACATCAAGGGACTTGGAATCCTCCAAGTCACCCGTAGCCACAGGCACCACGATAGGTTGGTCCATATGAAAAGATGAAACCACCTTAGGCAAAAATTGAGGACGAGTCCTTAATTCTGCTCTATCCACATGGAAAATCAGATAAGGGCTCTTGTGAGACAAAGCCGCCAATTCGGACACCCGCCGTGCAGATGCCAAGGCCAACAACATGACCACCTTCCAAGTGAGAAATTTTAAATCCACCGTTTGAAGAGGCTCAAACCAGTGAGATTTTAGGAATTGTAACACCACGTTAAGGTCCCATGGTGCCACTGGGGGCACAAAAGGAGGCTGGATGTGCAGCTCTCCCTTTACAAAAGTCTGGACTTCTGGGAGAGAAGCCAATTCCTTCTGAAAGAAAATTGATAGGGCCGAAATCTGTACCTTAATGGAGCCTAACTTTAGGCCCATATCCACTCCTGTCTGTAGAAAGTGGAGAAAACGGCCCAGATGAAATCTTCAGTAGGAGCATTCTTGGCTTCACACCAAGATACATACTTCCTCCAGATGCGGTGATAATGTTTCGCCGTCATCTCCTTCCTAGCCTTAATCAGAGTAGGGATGACTTCCTCCGGAATACCTTTCTCCGCTAGGATTTGGTGTTCAACCGCTATGCTGTCAAACGTAACCGCGGTAGGTCTTGGAACATGCAGGGCCCCTGCTGAAATAGGTCTTCCCTGAGAGGAAGAGGCCACGGATCTTCTGTGAGCATTTTCTTAAGATCTGAATACCAGGCCCTTCGAGGCCAATCCGGAACAATGAGTATTGTCTGTACTCTTTTTCGTCTTATGATTCTCAGTATTTTTGAGATGAGCGGAAGAGGAGGGAACACATAGACCGACTGAAACACCCATGGTGTCACCGCCCTGGTCCACCGCTACTGCCTGAGGGTCCCTTGACCTGGCACAATACCTCCGAAGCTTCTTGTTGAGGCGTGACGCCATCATGTCTATTTGTGGAAGTCCCCACTGACTTGCAATCTCTGCAAAAACTTCTTGATGAAGTCCCCACTCTCCTGGATGGAGATCGTGTCTGCTGAGGAAGTCTGCTTCCCAGTTGTCCACTCCCGGAATGAAGACTGCTGACAGAGCGCTTGCGTGATTTTCCGCCCAACGAAGAATCCTGGTGGCTTCCGCCATTGCCACTCTGCTCCTTGTCCCGCCTTGGCGGTTTACATGAGCCAATGCTATGACGTTGTCTGATTGAATCAGAACGGGTAGGTCGCGAAGAAGATTCTCCGCTAGTCGCAGGCCGTTGTATATGGCCCTCTATTCCAGTACGTTGATGTGTAGACAAGCCTCCTGGCTTGACCATAGTCCCTGAAAATGTCCTCCTTGTGTGATGCTCCCCATCCTCGGAGGCTCGCGTCCATGGTCACCAGAACCCAGTCTTGAATGCCGAACCTGCGACCTTCGAGAAGGTGAGCACTCTGCAGCCACCACAGGAGAGACACCCTGGCCCTGGGGGACAGGCTTATTTTCTGATGTATTTGTAGATGGGACCCCGACCACTTGTCTAGAAGGTCCCACTGAAACGTCCTCGCATGGAACCTGCCGAAGGGGATGGCCTCGTTTGTCGCCACCATTTTTCCCAGTACTCAAGTGCATTGCTGGACTGACACTTTTTTTGGTTTTAACAGGTCTCTGACCATGTTCTGGAGTTCCCCGGCTTCTTCCATCGGGATAAAAACCCTCTTTTGTTCCGTGTCCAGAATCATGCCTAAGATAGCCGAGTCGTTGGAATCAACTGTGACTTTGGTAGATTTAGAATCCAGCCATGCTGCTGCAGCACTCTCAGTGAGAGCGACACGCTTTTCTGCAATTGATCTCTCGATCTCGCTTTTATCAGATCGTCCAAGTACAGGATAATTGTGACTCCCTGCCTGCGCAGGAGCACTATCATTTCCGCCATTACCTTGGTGAAAATCCTTGGGGCCGTGGAAAGCCCAAACGGCAACGCCTGAAACTGGTAATGACAGTACTGTACAGCAAATCTCAGGTATGCCTGATGAGGGGGAAATATGGGGACATGAAGGTATGCATCCTTTATGTCTAGTGACACCATCAAATCCCCCCCCTTCCAGGATGGAGATAACTGCCCGGAGCGATTCCATCTTGAATTTGAACTTTATCAAGTACAGGTTTAGGGATTTTAGATTTAGAATGGGTCTGACCGAGCCATCCGGTTTCGGGACCACAAACAGGGTGGAATAGTACCCCTTCCCCTGTTGAACTAGGGGAACCTTGACAATCACTTGTTGTTGACACAGTTCTTGAATTGCAGCTAAAACTATCTCCCTTTCTGGGGGAGAAGCTGGTAAAGCCGATTTGAAAAATCGTCGAGGAGGCACGTCTTCGAATTCCAGCTTGTAGCCTTGGGATACAATTTCCATCGCCCAAGGATCAACATCCGACTGAACCCAGACGTGGCTGAAGAGTCGAAGACGTGCCCCTACCGGCGCGGACTCCCTCAGTGGAGCCCCTGCGTCATGCGGTGGATTTAGTAGAAGCCGGGGAGGACTTCTGCTCCTGGGAACTAGTCGTAGCAGGCATTCTTTTCCCTCTACCCTTACCTCTGGCGAGGAAGGAAGAGCCCCGACCTCTTCTGGACTTATGCGACCGAAAGGACTGTATCTGATATTGTGGTGTTTTCTTTTGCTGTGGGGGAACATAAGGTAAAAAAGTAGATTTACCCGCTGTAGCTGTGGAAACCAGGTTCGCTAGACCCTCCTCAAATAAAACCTCACCCTTGTAAGGCAAAACTTCCATATGTCTCTTTGAGTCGGCATCACCCGTCCATTGGCGGGTCCACAGGGCTCGCCTAGCAGAAATCGCCATGGCGTTGGCTCTCGAACCTAACAGCCCAACGTCTCTCGAAGCGTCTCTGATATATAAGACTGCGTCTTTAATGTGACCTAAAGTCAATAAAATGCTATCCCTACCTAGGGTATCAATGTCAGCTGACAAGGTATCTGCCCAAGTTGCTACAGTGCTACAAACCCAAGCCGACGCTATTGCCGGTCTGAGCAAGGCACCCATATGTGCATAAATTGATTTTAAGGTAGTTTCCTGTCTGCGATCAGCAGGATCCTTGAGGGCTGCCGTGTCTGGAGATGATAGCGCCACCTTTTTGGATAAGCGCGTCAAAGCCTTGTCCACCCTGGGCGAGGATTCCCACCGTAACCTGTCCTGTGCAGGGAAAGGATACGCCATAAGAATTCTCTTGGGAATCTGCAGTTTCTTGTCTGGAGTTTCCCAAGCCTTTTCAAATAACGCGTTCAGCTCCTGAGATGGGGGAAAGGTTACCTCAGGTTTCTTTTCCTTAAACATGCATACCCTCGTGTCAGGGACAGAGGGGTCATCTGTGATATGCAAAACATCTTTTATTGCAATAATCATATAATGAATACTTTTGGCCACCCTTGGGTGTAACCTTGCATCATCGTAGTCGACACTGGTCAGAATTCGTGTCGGTATCAGTGTCTGCTACTTGGGACAGGGGACGTTTCTGAGACCCTGGAGGGCCCTGTGATACAGCCAAAGCCATGGATTGATTCCCTGTCTTTTTCTCTGGACTCTGCTTTGTCCATTCTCTTATGTAATAAAGACACATTTGCATTTAAAACATTCCACATATCCAGCCAATCAGGTGTCGGCGTCGCCGACGGAGACACCACAATCATCTGCTCCACCTCCTTCTTAGATGAGCCTTCCACTTCAGACATGCCGACACACACGTACCGACACCCCCACACACTCAGGGATATATATTATATATAATAAGATTTTACTCACCGGTAAATCTATTTCTCGTAGTCCGTAGTGGATACTGGGGACTCCGTAAGGACCATGGGGATTAGCGGCTCCGCAGGAGACTAGGCACAAATAAAGAAAGCTTTAGGACTACCTGGTGTGCACTGGCTCCTCCCACTAAGACCCTCCTCCAGACCTCAGTTAGGATACTGTGCCCGGAAGAGCTGACACAAATAGGAAGGATTTTGAATCCCGGGTAAGACTCATACCAGCCACACCAATCACACCGTATAACTCGTGATACAATACCCAGTTAACAGTATGATAACAACTGAGCCTCTCAACAGATGGCTCAACAATAACCCTTTAGTTAGGCAATAACTATATACAAGTATTGCAGACAATCCGCACTTGGGATGGGCGCCCAGCATCCACTACGGACTACGAGAAATAGATTTACCGGTGAGTAAAATCTTATTTTCTCTAACGTCCTAAGTGGATGCTGGGGACTCCGTAAGGACCATGGGGATTATACCAAAGCTCCCAAACGGGCGGAAGAGTGCGGATGACTCTGCAGCACCGAATGAGCAAACTCTAGGTCCTCCTCAGCCAGGGTATCAAACTTGTAGACTCTTGCAAGAGTGTTTGACCCCGACCAAGTAACAGCTCGGCAAATTTGTAAAGCCGAGACCCCTCGGGCAGCCGCCCAAGAAGAGCCCACTTTCCTCGTGGAATGGGCTTTTACAGATTTAGGGTGCGGCAGTCCAGCCGCAGAATGTGCAAGTTGAATCGTGCTACAGATCCAGCGAGCAATAGTCTGCTTAGAAGCAGGAGCACCCAGCTTGTTGGGTGCATACAGGATAAATAGCGAGTCAGTCTTTCTGACTCCAGCCGTCCTGGAAACATAGATTTTCAGGGCCCTGACTACATCCAGCAACTTGGAATCCTCCAAGTCCTTAGTAGCCGCAGGCACCACAATAGGTTGGTTCAAATGAAAAGCAGATACCACCTTAGGAAGAAATTGGGGACGAGTCCTCAATTCTGCCCTATCCATATGGAAAATCAGATAAGGGCTTTTACAGGGCCCTGACTACGTCCAGAAAACTTGGAATCCTCCAAGTCCCAAATAGCCGCAGGCACCACAATAGGTTGGTTCACATGAAAAACTGATACCACCTTAGGAAGGAATTGGGAACGAGTCCTCAATTCCGCCTTATCCATATAAAATACAGATAAGGGCTTTTGCATGACAAAACCGCCAATTCTGATACACGCCTGGCCGACGCCAAGGCCCACAGCATGACCACTTTCCACGTGAGGTATTGTAGCTCCAAGGATTTAAGTGGCTCAACTCAATGCGACTTCAGGAAATCCAACACTACGTTGAGATCCCACGGTGCCACTGGAGGCACAAACGGGGGCTGACTATGCAGCACTCCCTTAACAAAAGTCCGAACTTCAGGCAGTGAAGCCAGTACTATTTTGGAAGAAAATCGATAGAGCCGAAATCTGGACATTCATGGAACCCAATTTTAGGCCCATAGTCACCTCTGACTGTAGGAAGTGCAGAAATCGACCTAGCTGAAATTTCTCCTTTGGGGCCTTCCTGGCCTCACAGCACGCAACATATTTCCACCATATGCGGTGATAATGGTTTGCGTTCACTTCTTTCCTAGCTTTAAATAGCGTAGGGATAACTTCCTCCGGAATGCCCTTTTCCTTCAGGATCCGGCGTTCAACCGCCATGCCGTCAAACGCAGCCGCGGTACGTCTTGGAACAGACAGGCCCCCTGCTGCAGCAGGTCCTGTCTGAGCGGCAGAGGCCATGGGTCCTCTGAGATAATTTCTTGGAGTTCAGGTTACCAAGCTCTTCTTGGCCAACCCGGAACAATGAGTATAGTTCTTACTCCTCTCCTTCTTATTATTCTCATTACCCTGGGTAAGAGAGGCAGAGAAGGGAACACATACACCGACTGGTACACCCACGGTGTTACCAGAGCGTCCACAGCTATCGCCTGAGGGTCCCTTGACCTGGCGCAATATCTTTGTAGCTTTTTGTTGAGGCGGGATGCCATCATGTCCACCTGTGGCCTTTCCCAACGGTGTACAATCATTTGGAAAACTTCTGGATGAAGTCCCCACTCTCCCGGGTGGAGGTCGTGTCTTCTGAGAAAGTCTGCTTCTCAGTTGTCCACTCCGGGAATGAACACTGCTGACAGTGCTAACACATGATTTTCTGCCCATCGGAGAATCCTTGTGGCTTCTGCCATCGCCATCCTGCTTCTTGTGCCGCCCTGTCGGTTTACATGAGCGACCGCCGTGATGTTGTCTGACTGGATCAGCACCGGCCGGTGTTGAAGCAGGGGTCTAGCCTGACTTAGGGCATTGTAAATGGCCTTTAGTTCCAGAATATTTATGTGTAGGGAAGTCTCCTGACTTTTCCATAGCCTTGGAAGTTTCTTCCCTGTGTGATTGCCCCCCAGCCTTGAAGGCTGGCATCCGTGGTCACCAGGACCCAGTCCTGTATGCCGAATCTGCGGCCCCCTAGAAGATGAGCACTCTGCAGCCACCACAACAGCGACACCCTGGCCCTTGGAGACAGGGTTATCCGCCGATGCATCTGAAGATGCGACCCGGACCACTTGTCCAACAGATCCCACTGGAAAATCCTTGCATGGGACCTGGCGAATGGAATTTCTTCGTAAGAAGCTACCATCCTTCCCAGGGCTCGCGTGCATTGATGCACCGACACCTGTATACGTATTAGGAGGTCTCTGTCTACAGACGACAACTCCTTGGACTTCTCCGGGAGAAACCCTTTTTATCCTGTTCTGTGTCCAGAACCATACCCAGGAACAGTAGACGCGTCGTAAGAACCAGCTGCGACTTTGGAATATTCAGAATCCAGCCGTGCTGTTGTAGCACTTCCCGAGATAGTGCTACTCCGCCGAACAACTGCTCCCTGGACCTCGCCTTTATAAGGAGATCGTCCAAGTACGGGATAATTACTTCGGCCATTACCTTGGTAAATACCTCTGTACCGGGGACCGACCAACGGCAACGTCTGGAATTGGTAATGACAATCCTGTACCACAATTTTGAGGTACTCCTGGTGAAGAGGGTAAATAGGGACATGCAGGTAAGCATCCTTGATGTCCAGTGATACCATGAAATTCTCCAGGCTTGCAATAATTGCCCTGAGCGATTCCATTTTGAACTTGAACCTTCGTATATAAGTGTTCAAGGCATTCAATTTTAGAATGGGTCTCACCGAACCGTCTGGTTTCGGTAACACAACATTTTGGAATAGTAACCCCGGCCTTGTTAAAGGAGGGGTACCTTGATTTCACCTGCTGGAAGTACAGCTTGTGAATTGCCGCCAATACTACCTTTCTCCGAGGGCAGCAGGCAAGGCTGATGTGATGCAAGCCCACTGGTCCCTGAAGTTCCCGAGACGCGCCCCTACCGCACCTGTCTCCACCTGTGGAGCCCCAACGTCATGCGGTGGACTCAGAGGAAGCGGGGGAAGATTTTTGATCCAGGGAACTGGCTGCTGGTGCAGCTTTTTCCTTCTTCCCTTGTCTCTGTGCAGAAAGGAAGCGCCTTTGACCCGCTTGCTTTTCAGAAGCCGAAAGGACTGTACCTGAAAATACAGTGCTTTCTTAGGCTGTGAGGAAACCTGAGGTAAAAATTTTTCTTCCCAGCTGTTGCTGTGGATACGAGGTCCCAGAGACCATCCCCAAACAATTCCTCACCCTTATAAGGCAGAATCTCCATGTGCCTTTTATAGGCAGCATCACCTGTCCACTGCCGGGTTTCTAATACCCTCCTGGCAGAATGGACATTGCATTAATTCTGGATGCCAGCCGGCAAATATCCCTCTGTGCATCCTTTATATCTAAGACGACGTCTTTAATATGCTCTATGTTAGCAAACTATTATCCCTGTCTTAGAGTTTTAATATTATCTGACTGGGTATCAGACCACGCTGCAGCAGCACTATTTATGCTGAGGCAATTGCAGGTCTCAGTATATAACCTGAGTGTGTATATACAGACTTCAGGATAGCCTCCTGCTTTTTATCAGCAGGCTCCTTCAAGGTGGCCGTATCCTAAGACGGCAGTGCCACCTTTTTTGACAAACGTGTGAGCGCCTTATCCACCCTAAGGGATATCTCCCAACGTGACCTATCCTCTGGCGGGAAAGGGTACGCCATCAGTAACTTTTTAGAAATTACCAGTTTCTTATCGGGGGAACCACGCTACTTTACACACTTCATTCATTCATCTGATGGGGGAACAAAAAACTGGCTGCTTTTTCTCCCCAAAAATAAAACCCCTTTTATGTGGTACTTGGGTTCATGTCAGAAATGCGTAACACATTTTTCATTGCCGAGATCATGTAACGGATGTTCCTAGTGGATTGTGTATATGTCTCAACCTCGTCGACACTGGAGTCAGACTCCGTGTCGACATCTGTGTCTGCCATCAGAGGTAACGGGCGGTTTTTTGAGCCCCTGATGGCCTTTGAGACGCCTGGGCAGGCGCGGGCTGAGAAGCCGGCTGTCCCACCGCTGTTTTACGTCATCCAGCCTTCTATGTACGGAGTTGACATTGTCGGTTAATACCTTCCACCTATCCATCCACTCTGGTGTCGGCCCCACAGGGGGCGACATCCCATTTATCGGCCTCTGCTCCACCTCCACGTAACCTTCCTCATCCCACATGTCGACACAGCCGTACCGACACACAGCACACACACAGGGAATGCTCTGACTGAGGACAGGACCCCACAAAGTCCTTTGGGGAGACAGAGAGAGAGTATGCCAGCACACACCAGAGCGCTATATAATGCAGGGATTAACACTATAACTGAGTGATTTTTCCCCCAATAGCTGCTTGTATAAACAATATTGCGCCTAAATTTTGTGCCCCCCCTCTCTTTTTAACCCTTTGAGCCTGAAAACTACAGGGGAGAGCCTGGGGAGCTGTCTTCCAGCTGCACTGTGAAGAGAAAATGGCGCCAGTGTGCTGAGGGAGATAGCTCCGCCCCTTTTTCGCTGACTTTTCTCCCGCTTTATTATGGATTCTGGCAGGGGTATTTATCACATATATAGCCTCTGGGGCTATATATTGTGATATATTTGCCAGCCAAGGTGTTTTTATTGCTGCTCAGGGCGCCCCCCCTCAGCGCCCTGCACCCTCAGTGACCGGAGTGTGAAGTGTGTATGAGGAGCATTGGCGCACAGCTGCAGTGCTGTGCGCTACCTTGGTGAAGACTGATGTCTTCTGCCGCAGATTTTCCGGACTCTTCTTGCTTCTGGCTCTGTAAGGGGGCCGGCGGCGCGGCTCCGGGACCGAACATCAATGGCCGGTTCCATGCGGTCGATCCCTCTGGAGCTAATGGTGTCCAGTAGCCTAAGAAGCCCAAGCTACCACCAGTTAGGTAGGTTCGCTTCTTCTCCCCTTAGTCCCTCGCTGCAGTGAGTCTGTTGCCAGCAGATCTCACTGTAAAATAAAAAAACCTAAAATATACTTTCTTTCTAGGAGCTCAGGAGAGCCCCTAGTGTGCATTCAGCACAGCCGGGCACAAGAATCTAACTGAGGTCTGGAGGAGGGTCTTAGTGGGAGGAGCCAGTGCACACCAGGTAGTCCTAAAGCTTTCTTTAGTTGTGCCCAGTCTCCTGCGGAGCCGCTAATCCCCATGGTCCTTACGGAGTCCCCAGCATCCACTTAGGACGTTAGAGAAATATATATATATATATATATATATATATATATATATATATGGAGACAGTCCCCCAATAAGGCCCTTTGGAGAGACAGAGAGAGAGTATGCCAGCACACACCCAGCGCCACCGGACACTGGAATAAAATCCCAGTCAGTGCAGCGCTTTTATAAATGTACTCACTGCGCCAATTTAATGTGCCCCCCCCCCCTCTTTTTTGCCCTCTGTACTTGTGTTCAGCAGGGGAGAGTCCGGGGAGCCAGCTTCTCTGCAGCGTGCTGTGGAGAAAATGGCGCTGGTTAGTGCTGAGGAATCAAGCTCCGCCCCCTAACCGGCGGGCTTCGATCCCGCTCAAATCTTTATACTGGCAGGGGTTTTTCCAATATACTGCCTCCGCAGTATATATCCATGCCAGTGTCCCTAGAGGGTTAATAATTGCTGCCCAGGGCGCCCCCCCTGCGGCCTGCACCCATACAGTGTCGCCAGTGTGTGTGTGTGTTGGGAGCAATGGCGCGCAGCGTTACCGCTGCGCGTTACCTCATAGAAGATCAGAAGTCTTCTGCCGCCTTTGATGTCTTCTATCTTCTCATACTCACCTGGCTTCTATCTTCCGGCTCTCTGGGGAGGACGGTGGCGCGGCTCCTGGACGAACGGCGAGGGTGAGACCTGCGTTCCGACCCTCTGGAGCTAATGGTGTCCAGTAGCCTAAGAAGCAGAGCCTATCATTTAAGTAGTTCTGCTTCTCTCCCCTCAGTCCCACGATGCCGGGATCCTGTTGCCAGCAGTGCTCCCTGAAAATAAAAAACCTAACAAAAAGTCTTTTTTCAGAGAAACTCAGTAGAGCTCCCCTGCAGTGCACCCAGTCTCCTCTGGGCACAGGATCTAACTGAGGTCTGGAGGAGGGGCATAGAGGGAGGAGCCAGTGCACACCAATCTAAAGTCTTTAGAGTGCCCATGTCTCCTTTGGAGCCCGTCTATACCCCATGGTCCTTACGGAGTACCCAGCATCCTCTAGGACGTAAGAGAAATATATATATATATATAAATATATATAAATATTAATATTATCTCATCATATCTGCTGATAATCACGAGAAGGATATCTTTTTCTTGTCTTGGCCAAACAAAATCTGATATTTGCGAATATTACTCCATTCCTGGAGCACCTCCAACCCCATACTATTTGGACATATATATATTAATAGGTTGGATTATATATATATATATATATATATATATATATACATACACATACATACATACATACAAACACAATTTTCAATTTAATAGTCCAGTGCAGGATAGAATCCTAGTATACGTATACTAATTCACGAATGTCCCAGTTTAAAGGAATGGTATGATAGAGATAGGTAAAGAGATTTTCCAATCTTTTTACAAAATGCCATGGATAAAAGTTGCAGGTCATTTTATTGCTGAACAGTAGCGTAAAATTTTCAGGAAAAAAAATGATCACGTTGATAATATTTGGGATAATATAGAAAATATTGCTGAATAGAGACCTTTATTTCTCACAAACTGGAAACATTTTTAAATAAAAAGGACGTTGTCAATATTGCAAATGTTTTTCCCCTTGTGAAGTTAAACAGCTACACACAAGTATGTCAGATCCAGACATAGCTCAATCCAATTAACTTGCCCTTGCAGAAGGAGCAAGTTGCCTTTGTATGGCCTGCAAACACCAGCAATGACATCTGAACTCACCCCCACCACAGCCCTATCATTCTCAAGATTCAGATTTTTGTACTTAGGGCCTAATTCTGAGTTGATCGCAGCAGCAAATTTGTTAGCAGTTGGGCAAAACCATGTGCACTGCAGGGGGAACAAATATAACATGTGCAGAGAGAGTTAGATTTGGGTGGGGTGTATTCAAACTGAAATCTAAATTGCAGTATAAAAATAAAGCAGCCAGTATTTACCCTGCACAGAAACGAAATAACCCACCCAAATCTAAAGGCCCATATAGACGAACCGCTCAGCACACATCTCTCCCGCCGCTCAGCACAGCGCGATCTGTGCTGAGCGTGCGGGTGAAGTGAGCGACATGCTAGATTGGCCTGCATGCGGGTGAAGTGAGCGACCCGCTAGATCATACTTGCCTACCTGACCCTCTCCATGAGGGAGAAAATGCTCTGTTCCTGGACTTTCCTGGTAATGTATGATTGCTATCACCTGTGGTGAGCTAGGTAATTGATAAGAAAGGTGTTTCACCACAGGTGATGGCAATCATACATTACCAGGAAAGTCCAGGAACAGAGCATTTTCTCCCTCATGGAGAGGGTCAGGTAGGCAAGTATGCGCTAGATTGGCCTGCATGCGATCAACTCAGAATTACCCCCTTAGCCATATGGAGCTGCAAACAAGAAAATCTTTATTCTGGCGGTACCATAAGTGTGGCATATACACACACTGGCAAGTAAATTATGCTAATTAAATTAACCCCATAGATAGAATGTTTTGTTTTATTTTAACTGATAGTCTATAGCAGAGGTTCTCAAACTCGGTCCTCGGGGGCCCACACAGTGCATGTTTTGCAGGTCTCCTCACAGAATCGCAAGTGAAATAATTAGCACCACCTGTGGACCTTTTAAAATGTGTCAGTGAGTAATTAATACACCTATGCACCTGCTGGGTTACCTGCAAAACATGCACTGTGTGGGCTCCCGAGGACCGAGTTTTAGAACCTCTGGTCTATAGCAATTTCCCAAACCTTGTCCTCATGCAACAGTAAGCAATGCATGTTTCACACAGAATTTAGCACAGGTGTATTAATTGAATCTACAAGCGGTACTAATTATTTCTGACAACACACATGGTTAGGGCTCAGGGTTGGACTGGCCCACAGGGGTACAGGGGAAACCATCGGTGGGCCCCACTGCCTGAAGGCCGACTCTCTCCTCTAGGGATCAGGTTTTAGACTGTGCACTTGAATTATATATTATGCATGTTACCTTATACGGCACAGGACTATGGTGTATTTTCTACAGTGCATTGCTGTTATTAATCTGCTACATTATCATGCATGCACTAGCAGTATTTACTATATTTATAAAGGGGCCCAAATTATACACTCTGTAATAGTTAGCCAAGCCTCTGTGGTGGATGGCCACACCCCTAAGCATGGGCCCCTACCACTACATTCCCCCGGTGGGCCCTTCATGCCCCAGTCCGACACTGTTAGGGCTACATGAAGATGGAATTTGAGTATACATGCTCCATAGTGTCAACATATTCTGTAGCACTGTAAAATCAGAGCATTTTATTCAGGCAGAGTTTGCAATCTCATTTCCTTACCACAGGAGGATTAGGTATGTTATGAACGAAAGTGGCATCCCAACACCGGATGGGGTATGTGTTCTACCCCTTCCCTACTCCTCCTAGAGTGGTGGCACGGCTAAGCCCCAGGGGTGGCAGCTTTGGCTAACCTCCCCTGGGCCCCTTATCCCGATACTCACCCAGATAGCCTAGATTTTGACTATACTTTGTACCATACTTGCCTACCTGACCCTCTCCATGAGGGAGAAAATGCCCTGTTCATGGACTTTCCTGGTAATGTATGATTGCCATCACCTGTGGTGAAACGCCTTTCTTATCAATTAACTAGCTCACCACAGGTGATGGCAATCATACATTACCAGGAAAGTCCAGGAACAGAGCATTTTCTCCCTCATGGAGAGGGTCAGGTAGGCAAGTATGCTTTGTACTAGATAGTACACTAGTCAAGATTGACTTGCCTGCGCAGACTATCTTGCCTTACGATACCGACCCCACGGGAGTGCGCATCAGGACTGAATCTGTATCGCAAGCTGCCTAACATCTTGAGATATGCACTAGCTTTTCATAAGATTTTGACTATAGTCAAAATCTTACAGCTTTATCTCACCATGTCCCATTGCTTAAAATTACGAGAGCTGCCACATCTTGTAGTGTGCTGTGCTTTAGTCAAATATACCGTTGGATAGGTGGTTTATGGTCGATGTTGGATACTCTTGCAATCGATGGGGGAGAACTAGATGGTTTCCTTCCATTGAAAGCAAAGCATAACCCAATCTTTTTTTTTTTTTTTAAACAAGGTGCCGGGACATGGAGCCTAGCTCTGCCCCCAACACCCGCAAAGCCCTACGCCCAGGTTCTGATTGGCCCACAGGCTAGTGAAAGAACAGGGATGACCAACCGTTATTGAAACCATCAATGGTCATCGATTACATAGTTGGCAACTTGCCATATCACCATTGATGGTGGCCATCAATGATGGCCATCCCCACGTTTAAAACAATTCCAGAGTTTGGGAGAAAATGTCCGATTGTCATCTGCTCGCATATATTGCCAGATTTTCATTCCAACTAGCCATATTGGACAGATGGTCTGTCTGATGATTTTATGTTTATCCATCTAATAGGCCCTACACACTCGCCGATGTTCATCAAAGATATGAACGATCTCGTTCATTATTGAACGAGATAACGTTCATATCTTTCAGTGTGTAGTCACCAGCGATGAACGATGCGCGGCCCTGCGCTCGTTCATCGCTGGTTCCCCGTCGGCTGTGCATGCAGGCCAACACGGACGATCTCGTCCATATTTGCCTGCACTTCAATGGAGCCGGGTGACTGGGGAGTGAAGAAACTTCACTCCCCCCGTCACTGCCCCCCCACCGCCGGGTCGCCTGTATCCGCCGTTGGGCAGCTCGGCGGCGGATCTTTATATGTGTAGGGCCCATTAGAGCTGGGTAGACACTAAACAATTTTTATGACTGCTAACTTCTTCTTAATTAATGAGAGATGTGGTGTCCAGATAGGTAAACATGTAAAAATAGAAAAGGCAATCTAGTGTAGCATATTTTGCAAGCAATATCAGTCATATAACTTTATCAACCTGTGATTCACTCATAACAGATAAGCATATATTTCTTAAAAACAGGCTTTTTAATAATAAAAATTCGTCATAACATATCCAGGCAAGGAAATGATGATTAATCCACAGATGTTACATCCATACGAACATTTATGAGGGTGGCTTTCTACCAGATTTACGGAGTATAAGGTGCACATAAAAGGAACCAATAGATGTTCCAAAAAATCCCCGGGGAAGATTTCAGCTCCAAGAATGGATCACCCGTCTTCTCCTCGTCTGGTCAGGTCGCCGTTCTGTCCCTCTCATCACCAACGCGTTTCAATCAGTGATTCTGATCTTTTTCAAGGCATAGTTATGAGTGCCTCCTATCCCAGGTATATATACCCCTCAAATTGTCTCCCTTAATTACTGGGAGGAGCCACTCTCATTTACAAATTAAATTACAACAGAATAAAACATAAAAATCCCATAACAACTCAGATCTAATTCCATTTTTTATAGTGCTCCAGGTTTGGTTTTAGCATAAAACACAATATCCCTCATTTGATTCATACTATTATTCTCCGGGTACAGGAAGTACAATCTCTGTACAGGGTGTCCTCAAAGCTCCTTCCCCGATATTCCTTTAACATTGGTTCCGTCCCTATGTTACTAATAGGGTACTGAATCCCGGAAGTCCTCCCACAGTCATTCTCATTAAAATCGATCCGGTCACATGATCGGGCATATCAGGAAACAGTCTCTAATTTCTAAACAAGTTACAATCCCCAAAGTCCCCCCGTTCGGAATACCGGTTCCCGTGCCCCACTATTTTAGAATCCTCCACAGTTTTAATATTGAAATAGGTCACGTGATCGGACCGGATAACCGGAAGTGCGGTTTCCACCATTTTTGTTCTGGTCACTCACTTGCAACAATATACATCACGTGACCAGTAGGTCACATGATCGGGACTCAGCATTGAAGAAAATAAGAATTTACTTACCGATAATTCTATTTCTCGTAGTCCGTAGTGGATGCTGGGGACTCCGTCAGGACCATGGGGATTAGCGGCTCCGCAGGAGACAGGGCACAAAAGTAAAAGCTTTAGGATCAGGTGGTGTGCACTGGCTCCTCCCCCTATGACCCTCCTCCAAGCCTCAGTTAGGATACTGTGCCCGGACGAGCGTACACAATAAGGAAGGATTTTGAATCCCGGGTAAGACTCATACCAGCCACACCAATCACACTGTACAACCTGTGATCTGAACCCAGTTAACAGCATGATAACAGCGGAGCATCTGAAAAGATGGCTCACAACAATAATAACCCGATTTTTGTAACAATAACTATGTACAAGTATTGCAGACAATCCGCACTTGGGATGGGCGCCCAGCATCCACTACGGACTACGAGAAATAGAATTATCGGTAAGTAAATTCTTATTTTCTCTGACGTCCTAAGTGGATGCTGGGGACTCCGTCAGGACCATGGGGATTATACCAAAGCTCCCAAACGGGTGGGCGAGTGCGGATGACTCTGCAGCACCGAATGAGAGAACTCCAGGTCCTCCTCAGTCAGGGTGTGCCCCTGACCAAGTATCAGCTCGGCAAAGTTGTAAAGCCGAGACCCCTCGGGCAGCCGCCCAAGATGAGCCCACCTTCCTTGTGGAATGGGCATTTACATATTTTGGCTGTGGCAGGCCTGCCACAGAATGTGCAAGCTGAATTGTACTACACATCCAACTAGCAATCGTCTGCTTAGAAGCAAGAGCACCCAGTTTGTTGGGTGCATACAGGATAACAGCAAGTCAGTTTTCCTGACTCCAGCCGTCCTGGAAACCTATATTTTCAGGGCCCTGACAACATCTAGCAACTTGGAGTCCTCCAAGTCCCTAGTAGCCGCAGGTACCACAATAAGCTGGTTCGGGTGAAACACTGACACCACCTTAGGGAGAAACTGGGGATGAGTCCGCAGCTCTGCCCTGTCCGAATGGACAATCAGATATGGGCTTTTTTGAGACAAACGCCGCCAATTCTGACACTCGCCTGGCCGAGGCCAGGGCCAACAGCATGGTCACTTTCCCTGTGATATATTTCAAATCCACAGATTTGTTTAAACCAATGTGATTTTAGGAATCCCAGAACTACGTTGAGATCCCACAGTGCCACTGGAGGCACAAAAGGGGGTTGTATATGCAGTACTCCCTTGAAAAACTTCTGGACTTCAGGAACTGAAGCCAATTCTTTCTGGAAGAAAATCGACAGGGCCGAAATTTGAACCTTAATGGACCCCAATTTGAGGCCCATAGACACTCCTGTTTGCAGGAAATGCAGGAAACGACCGAGTTGAAATTTCTTCATGGGGCCTTCCTGGCCTCACACCACGCAACATATTTTCGCCACATGTGGTGATAATGTTGTGCGGTCACCTCCTTCCTGGCTTTGACCAGGGTAGGAATGACCTCTTCCGGAATGCCTTTTTTCCTTAGGATCCGGCGTTCAACCGCCATGCCGTCAAACGCAGCCGCGGTAAGTCTTGGAACAGACATGGTACTTGCTGAAGCAAGTCCCTTCTTAGCGGCAGAGGCCATGAGTGTGAGCATCTCTTGAAGTTCCGGGTACCAAGTCCTTCTTGGCCAATCCGGAGCCACGAGTATAGTTCTTACTCCTCTACGTCTTATAATTCTCAATACCTTGGGTATGAGAAGCAGAGGAGGGAAGACATACACCGACTGGTACACCCACGGTGTTACCAGAAACGTCCACAGCTATTGCCTGAGGGTCTTTTGACCTGGCGCAATACTTGTCCAGTTTTTTGTTCAGGCGGGACGCTATCATGTCCACCTTTGGTCTTTTCCAACGGTTCACAATCATGTGGAAGACTTCCCGATGAAGTCCCCACTCTCCCGGGTGGAGGTTGTGCCTGCTGAGGAAGTCTGCTTCCCAGTTGTCCACTCCCGGAATGAACACTGCTGACAGTGCTATCACATGATTTTCCGCCCAGCGAAAAATCCTTGCAGTTTCTACCATTGCCCTCCTGCTTCTTGTGCCGCCCTGTCTGTTTACGTGGGCGACTGCCGTGATGTTGTCCCACTGGATCAATACCGGCTGACCTTGAAGCAGAGGTCTTGCTAAGCTTAGAGCATTGTAAATTGCCCTTAGCTCCAGTATATTTATGTGGAGAAAAATCTCCAGACTTGATCACACTCCCTGGAAATTTTTTCCCTGTGTGACTGCTCCCCAGCCTCTCAGGCTGGCCTCCGTGGTCACCAGCATCCAATCCTGAATGCCGAATCTGCGGCCCTCTAGAAGATGAGCACTCTGTAACCACCACAGGAGAGACACCCTTGTCCTTGGAGATAGGGTTATCCGCTGATGCATCTGAAAATGCGATCCGGACCATTTGTCCAGCAGATCCCACTGAAAAGTTCTTGCGTGGAATCTGCCGAATGGAATCGCTTCGTAATAAGCCACCATTTTTCCCAGGACTCTTGTGCAATGATGCACTGACACTTTTCCTGGTTTTAGGAGGTTCCTGACTAGCTCGGATAACTCGCTGGCTTTCTCCTCCGGGAGAAACACCTTTTTCTGGACTGTGTCCAGAACCATCCCTAGGAACAGCAGACGTGTCGTCGGAAACGGCTGCGATTTTGGATATTTAGAATCCACCCGTGCTGTCGTAGAACTACTTGAGATAGTGCTACTCCGACTTCCAACTGTTCTCTGGACCTTGCCCTTATCAGGAGATCGTCCAAGTAAGGGATAATTAAGACGCCTTTTCTTTGAAGAAGAATCATCATTTCGGCCATTACTTTGGTAAAGACCCGGGGTGCCGTGGACAATCCAAACGGCAGCGTCTGAAACTGATAGTGACAGTTCCGTACCACGAACCTGAGGTACCCTTGGTGAGAAGGGCAATTTGGGACATGGAGGTAAGCATCCTTGATGTCCAGGGACACCATATAGTCCCCTTCTTCCTGGTTCGCTATCACTGCTCTGAGTGACTCCATCTTGATTTGAACCTTTGTATGTAAGTGTTCAAAGATTTCCCATTTAGAATAGGTCTTACCGAGCCGTCTGGCTTCAGTACCACAATATAGTGTGGAATAATACCCCTTTCCTTGTTGTAGGAGGGGTACTTTGATTATCACCTGCTGGGGATACAGCTTGTGAATTGTTTCCAATACTGCCTCCCTGTCGGAGGAAGACGTTGGTAAAGCAGACATCAGGAGCCTGCGAGGGGGAGACGTCTCGAATCTCCAGTCTGTACCCCTGGGATACTACTTGTAGGATCCAGGGGTCCACTTGCGAGTGAGCCCACTACGCGCTGAAACTCTTGAGACGACCCCCCACCGCACTTGAGTCCGCTTGTACGGCCCCAGCGTCATGCTGAGGACTTGGCAGAAGCTGTGGAGGGCTTCTGTTCCTGGGAATGGGCTGCCTGCTGCAGTCTTCTTCCCTTTCCTCTATCCCTGGGCAGATATGACTGGCCTTTTGCCCGCTTGCCCTTATGGGGACGAAAGGACTGAGGCTGAAAAGACGGTGTCTTTTTCTGCTGAGATGTGATTTGGGGTAAAAAAGGTGGATTTTCCAGCTGTTGCCGAGGCCACCAGGTCCGATGGACCGACCCCAAATAACTCCTCCCCTTTATACGGCAATACTTCCATGTGCCGTTTGGAATCTGCATCACCTGACCACTGTCGTGTCCATAAACATCTTCTGGCAGATATGGACATCGCACTTACTCTTCATGCCAGAGTGCAAATATCCCTCTGTGCATCTCGCATATATAGAAATGCATCCTTTAAATGCTCTATAGTCAATAAAATACTGTCCCTGTCAAGGGTATCAATATTTTCAGTCAGGGAATCCGACCAAGCCACCCCAGCGCTGCACATCCAGGCTGAGGCGATCGCTGGTCGCAGTATAACACCAGTATGTGTGTATATACCTTTTTAGGATATTTTTCAGCCTCTCAGCTGGCTCCTTGAGGGCGGCCCTATCTGGAGACGGTACCGCCACTTGTTTTGATAAGCGTGTGAGCGCCTTATCCACCCTAAAGGGTGTTTCCCAACGCGCCCTAACTTCTGGCGGGAAAGGGTATACCGCCAATAATTTTCTATCGGGGGAAACCCACGCATCATCACACACTTCATTTAATTTATCTGATTCAGGAAAAACTACAGGTAGTTTTTTCACACCCCACATAATACCCTTCTTGTGGTACTTGTAGTATCAGAAATATGTAACACCTCCTTCATTGCCCTTAACATGTAACGTGTGGCCCTAAAGGAAAATACGTTTGTTTCTTCACCGTCGACACTGGAGTCAGTGTCCTTGTCTGTGTCTGTGTCGACCGACTGAGGTAAATGAGCGTTTTACAGCCCCTGACGGTGTTTGAGACGCCTGGACAGGTACTAATTTGTTTGCCGGCCGTCTCATGTCGTCAACCGATGCAGCGTGTTGACATTATCACGTAATTCCTTAAATAAGCCATCCATTCCGGTGTCGACTCCCTAGAGAGTGACATCACCATTTCAGGCAATTGCTCCGCCTCCTCACCAACATCGTCCTCATACATGTCTACACACACGTACCGACACACAGCACACACACAGGGAATGCTCTGATAGAGGACAGGACCCCACTAGCCCTTTGGGGAGACAGAGGGAGAGTTTGCCAGCACACACCAAAAACGCTATAATTATACAGGGACAACCTTTATATAAGTGTTTTTCCCTTATAGCATTTTAATATATATATATACATATCGCCAAATAAGTGCCCCCCCTCTCTGTTTTAACCCTGTTTCTGTAGTGCAGTGCAGGGGAGAGCCTGGGAGCCTTCCCACCAGCATTTCTGTGAGGGAAAATGGCGCTGTGTGCTGAGGAGAATAGGCCCCGCCCCCTTTTCGGCGGGCTTCTTCTCCCGTTTTTCTGAGACCTGGCAGGGGTTAAATACATCCATATAGCCCCCAGGGGCTATATGTGATGTATTTTTAGCCAGAATAAGGTACTATCATTGCTGCCCAGGGCGCCCCCCCCCAGCGCCCTGCACCCTCAGTGACCGCTGCTATGAAGTGTGCTGACAACAATGGCGCACAGCTGCAGTGCTGTGCGCTACCTTATGAAGACTGAAGAGTCTTCTGCCGCCGTTTCTGGACCTTCACTTTTCGGCATCTGCAAGGGGGGTCGGCGGCGCGGCTCCGGGACGAACCCCAGGGTGAGACCTGTGTTCCGACTCCCTCTGGAGCTAATGGTGTCCAGTAGCCTAAGAAGCCAATCCATCCTGCACGCAGGTGAGTTCACTTCTCTCCCCTAAGTCCCTCGTAGCAGTGAGCCTGTTGCCAGCAGGACTCACTGAAAATAAAAAACCTAACAAACTTTTACTCTAAGCAGCTCTTTAGGAGAGCCACCTAGATTGCACCCTTCTCGGCCGGGCACAAAAATCTAACTGAGGCTTGGAGGAGGGTCATAGGGGGAGGAGCCAGTGCACACCACCTGATCCTAAAGCTTTTACTTTTGTGCCCTGTCTCCTGCGGAGCCGCTAATCCCCATGGTCCTGACGGAGTCCCCAGCATCCACTTAGGACGTCAGAGAAAATAAGATTTTACTTACCGATAAATCTATTTCTCGTAGTCCGTAGTGGATGCTGGGGACTCCGTCAGGACCATGGGGAATAGCGGCTCCGCAGGAGACAGGGCACAAAAGCAAGCTTTTAGGATCACATGGTGTGTACTGGCTCCTCCCCCTATGACCCTCCTCCAAGCCTCAGTTAGGTACTGTGCCCGGACGAGCGTACACAATAAGGAAGGATCTTGAATCCCGGGTAAGACCCAAACCAGCCACACCAATCACACCGTACAACTTGTGATCTGAACCCAGTTAACAGTATGATAACAACGAAGTAGCCTCTAAAAAAGATGGCTCACAACAATAATAACCCGATTTTTGTAACAATAACTATGTACAAGTAATGCAGACAATCCGCACTTGGGATGGGCGCCCAGCATCCACTACGGACTACGAGAAATAGATTTATCGGTAAGTAAAATCTTATTTTCTCTAACGTCCTAGTGGATGCTGGGGACTCCGTCAGGACCATGGGGATTATACCAAAGCTCCCAAACGGGCGGGAGAGTGCGGGTGACTCTGCAGCACCGAATGAGAGAACTCCAGGTCCTCCTCAGCCAGGGTATCAAATTTGTAGAATTTTACAAACGTGTTCCCCCTGACCACGTAGCTGCTCGGCAAAATTTTAAAGCCGAGACCCCCTCGGGCATCCGCCCAAGATGAGCCCACCTTCCTTGTGGAATGGGCATTGACAGATTTTGGCTGTGGCAGGCCTGCCACAGACTGTGCAAGCTGAATTGTACTACAAATCCAACGAGCAATAGTCTGCTTAGAAGCAGGAGCACCCATCTTTTGGGGTGCATACAATATAAACAGCAAGTCAGACTTTCTGACTCCAGCCGTCCTGGAAATATATATATATATATATATATATATATATATTTTTAGGGCCCCGACAACGTCTAGCAACTTGGAGTCCTCCAAGTCCCTAGTAGCCGCAGGCACCACAATATGTTGTTTCAGGCGAAACGCTGACACCACCTTAGGAAGAAACTGGGGACGAGTCCGCAGTTCTGCCCTGTCCGAATGGAAAAACAAATATGAGCTTTTTTTAAGACAAAGCCCCCAATTCTGACAATCGCCTGGCCGAGGCCAGGGCCACAACATGGTCCCTTTCCATGTGAGATATTTCAAATCCACAGATTTGATCGGTTCAAACCAATATGATTTGAGGAATCCCAACACTACGTTGAGATCCCACGGTGCCACTGGAGGCACACAAGGGGCTGTATATGCAATACTCCCTTGACAAACGTCTGGACTTCAGGAATTGAAGCCAATTTTTTCTGGAAGAAAATCTACAGGGCCGAAACTTGAACCTTAATGGACCCAATTTGAGGCTCATAGACACTCCTGTTTTCAGGAAGTGCAGAAATCGACCTAGTTGAAATTTTTTCGTGGGGCCTTCCTGGCCTCACCCACGCAACATATTTTCACCACATGTGGTGATAACGTTGTGCGGTCACCTCCTTCCCGGCTTTGACCAGGGTAGGTATGACCTCTTCCGGAATGCCTTTTCCCTTAGGATCCAGCGTTCAACCGCCATGCCGTCAAACGCAGTCGCGGTAAGTCTTGGAACAGACAAGGTCCCTGCTGGAGCAGGTCCTTTCTTAGAGGCAGATGCCACGGTTCCTCTTGGAACAGACATGGTTCTTGCTGAAAGCAAATCCCATCTTAGCTCCCGAGGCCATTAGTCCTCTGTGAGCATCTCTTGAAGTTCCGGGTACCAAGTCCCTCTTGGCCAATCCGGAGCCACGAGTATAGTTCTTACTCCTCTACGTCTTATAATTCTCAATACCTTGGTTATGAGAAGCAGAAGAGGGAACACATACACCGACTGTTACACCCACGGTGTTACCAGGACGTCCACAGCTATCGCCTGAAGGTCTCGTGACCTGGCGCAATACCTGTCCCGTTTTTTGTTCGGGCGGGACGCCATCATTTCCACCTTTGGTCTTTCCCAACGGTTCACAATCATGCGGAAAACTTCCCGTTGAAGTTCCCACTCTCCCGGGTGGAGGTCGTGCCTGCTGAGGAAGTCTGCTTCCCAGTCGTCCACTCCCGGAATGAACACTGCTGACAGTGCTATCACATGATTTTCCGTCTAGCGAAAAATCCTTGCAGTTTTGACCACTGCCCTCCTGCTTCTTGTGCCGCCCTATCTGTTTACGTGGGCGACTGCCGTGATGTTATCCCACTGGATCAATACCGGCTGACCTTGAAGCAGAGGCCTTGCTAAGCTTATAGCATTACAAATTTGCTCTTAGCTCCAGTATATTTATGTGGAGAGAATTCTCCAGACTTGATCACACTCCCTGGAAATTTTTTCCCTGTGTGACTGCTCCCCAGCCTCTCAGGCTGGCCTCCGTGGATACCAGCATCCAATCCTGAATGCCGAATCTGTGGCCCTCTAGAAGATGAGCACTCTGTAATCACCACAGGAGAGACACCCTTGTCCTTGGATATAGGGTTATCCGCTGATGCATCTGAAGATGCGATCCGGACCATTTGTCCAGCAGATCCCACTGAAGAGTTCTTGCGTGAAATCTGCCGAATGGAAGCGCTTCGTAATAAGCCACCATTTTTTACCAGGACTCTTGTGCAATGATGCACTGACACTTTTCCTGGTTTTAGGAGGATCCCGATTAGCTCGGATAACTCCCTGGCTTTCTCCTCTGGGAGAAACACCCTTTTCCTGGACTGTGTCCAGAATCATCCCTAGGACCAGCAGACGTGTCGTCGGAACAACTGCGGTTTTGGAATATTTAGAATCCACCCGTGCTGTCGTAGAACTACTTGAGATAGTGCTACTCCGACCTCCAACTGTTCTCTGGACCTTGTTCTTATCAGGAGGTCGTCCATTTTCTTTGAAGACGAATCCTCATTTCGGTCATTACCTTGGTAAAGACCCGGGGTGCCTTGGACACTCCAACGGCATCGTCTGACACTGATAGTGACAGTTCTGTACCACGAACCTGAGGTACCCTTGGTGAGAAAAGCAAATTTTGGGACATGGAGGTAAGCATCCCTGATGTCCCGGGACACCATATAGTCCCCTTGTTCCCAGTTCGCTATCACTGCTCTGAGTGACTCCATCTGGATTTGAACCCTTGTAAGTGTTCAAATTTTTCAGATTTAGAATCGGTCTCACCTAGCCTTCTGGCTTCAGTACCACCCTATAGTGTGGAACAATACCCCTTTCCTTGTTGTAGGAGGGGTAATTTTATTATCACCTGCTGGGAATACAGCTTGTGAATTGTTTTCAATACTGCCTCCCTGTCGGAGGGGGACATTGGTACAGCAGACTACAGGAACCTGCGAGGGGGGAAACGCCTCGACATTCCAATCTGTGCCCCTTTGATACTACTTGTAGGATCCAGGGGTCCTGTACGGTCCCAGCGTCATGCTGAGAACTTAGTAGAAGCGGTGGAGGGCTTCTGTTACTGGGAATGGGCTGCCTGCTGCAGTCTTCTTCCCTTTCCTCTATCCCTGGGCAGATATCTTATAGGGACGAAAAGACTGAGGCTGAAAAGACGGTGTCTTTTTCTGCAGAGATGTGACTTAGGGTAAAAAACGGTGGATCTTCCAGCAGTTGCCGTGGCCACCAGGTCCCATGGACCGACCCCAAATAACTCCTCCCCTTTTATACGGCAATACATCTTTGTGCCGTTTGGAATCTGCATCCCCTGACCACTGTCGTGTCCATAAACATCTTCTTGCAGATATGGACATCGCATTTACTCTTGATGCCAGAGTGCAAATATCCCTCTGCGCATCTCGTATATATAGAAATGCATCCTTTAAATGCTCTATAGTCAATAAAATACTGTCCCTGTCAAGGGTATCAATATTTTTAGTCAGGGAATCCGACCAAGCCACCTCAGCTCTGCACATCCAGGCTGAGGCGATCGCTGGTCACAGTATAACACCAGCATGTGTGTGTATACTTTTTTGGATATTTTTCTGATAAGCATGTGAGCGCCTTATCCACCCTGAGGGGTGTTTCCCAATGCGCCTTAACTTCTGGCGGGAAAGGGTATACCGCCAATAATTTTCTATCGGGGGAAACCCACGCATCATCACACACTTCATTTAATTTATCTGATTCAGGAAAAACTACAGGTAGTTTTTTTCACCTCACACATAATACCCTTCTTTGTGGTACTTGGAGTATCAGAAATATGTAACACCTCCTTCATTGCCCTTAACGTGTGGCCCTAAAGGAAAATACGTTTGTTTCTTCACCGTCGACACTGAAATCAGTGTCCGTGTCTGGGTCTATGTCGACCGACTGAGGTAAATGGGCGTTTTTACAAGCCCCTGACGGTGTCTGAGACGCCTGGACCGGTACTAATTTGTTCGCCGGCCGTCTCATGTCGTCAACCCACTTGCAGCGTGTTGACATTATCACGTAATTCCATAAGTAAGCCATCCATTCCGGTGTCGACTCCCTAGAGAGTGACATCACCATTACAGGCAATTTGCTCCGCCTCCTCACCAACATTTTCCTCATACATGTCGACACACACGTACCGACATACAGCACACACATAGGGAATGCTCTGATAGAGGACAGGACCCACTAGCCCTTTGGGGAGACAGAGGGAGAGTTTGCCAGCACACACCAAAATGCTATAATTATACAGGGACAACCCTTATATAAGTGTTCCTCCCATATAGCATTTAATATATATATGTATATCGCCAAATCAGTGCCCCCCCTCTCTGTTTTAACCCTGTTTCTGTAGTGCAGTGCAGGGGAGAGCCTGGGAGCCTTCCCCTCAGCCTTTCTGTGAGGGAAAATGGCGCTGTGTGCTGAGGAGAATAGGCCCCGCCCCCTTTTCGGCGGGCTTCTTCTCCGGAGATTGTGAAGTCTGGCAGGGGTTAAATACATCCATATAGCCTCAAGGGCTATATGTGATGTATTTTTCGCCATACAGGTATTCTACATTGCTGCCAGGGCGCCCCCCCCGCGCCCTGCACCCTCCGTGATCGCTGTGGGAAGTGTGCTGACAGACAATGGCGCACAGCTGCAGTGCTGTGCGCTACCTGAGGAAGACTGAAAAGTCTTCTGCCGCCTGGTTCCGGACCTCTTCAATCTTCAGCATCTGCAAGGGGGTCGGCGGCGCGGCTCCGGGACGAACCCCAGGGCGAGACCTGTGTTCCGACTCCCTCTGAAGCTAATGGTGTCCAGTAGCCTAAGAATCCAATCCATCCTGCACGCAGGTGAGTTGAAATTCTCTCCCCTAAGTCCCTCGATGCAGTGAGCCTGTTGCCAGCAGGACTCACTGAAAATAAAGAACCTAAAAACTTTTTCTAAGCAACTCTTTAAGAGAGCCACCTAGATTGCACCCTTCTCGGACGGGCACAAAAACCTAACTGAGGCTTGGAGGAGGGTCATAGGGGGAGGAGCCAGTACACACCATGTGATCCTAAAAGCTTGCTTTTGTGCCCTGTCTCCTGCGGAGCCGCTATTCCCCATGGTCCTGACGGAGTCCCCAGCATCCACTAGGACGTTAGAGAAATATAATTTATTGTCTGTTAGAAAGGGATGTTTTCTGTTGTTTTGTCTGTTTTAAAATTACTATGGGTAAAGAAACGGAGGACCATAACAAAAATGGTGGTATTTGCATCCCTAATGCTGAGTCCCGATCATGTGACCTACTGGTCACGTGATGTATATTGTTGCTAGTGAGTGACCTGAACAAAAATGGTGGAAGCCGCACTTCCGGTTATCCGGTCCGATCACGTGACCTATTTCAGTATTGGTCAGCCCGCCATGCTGCTCATATCTGAGGATTTTGTTAACGATGCTTAACACATCACACAGTGGGGCAGATGTATTAACCTGGAGAAGGCATAAGGAAGTGATAAACCAGTGATAAGTGCAAGGTGATAAACGCACCAGCCAATCAGCTCCAATATGCAAATTGACAGTTAGGAGCTGACTGGCTGGTGCACTTATCACTGGTTTATCACTTCTTTACGCCTTCTCCAGGTTAATAAATCTGCCCCTCTGTCCTATATTAGGGTGACCATATTATCCCTTTTACCTGGGACGCTCATGGATTACACAGGTTCTGTGGGTGGCTGACTACAAGCCTACATTTCAGCTGGTTTTAATCAGCCACAGAACCTGTGTAATCCATGAGTGCCCCAGGTAAAAAGGACCCTACCTATACAAATATTGCTAAGGACAAAATTAACTAATTACGCACTATACACAAATACCCAATATAACGTGAAGGACCAAACAACCTGCACAATATAGTGTTTGGTCCTTAGCAAGATTACAGTGTGTATGCACTATATAGTTTGCCTGAGAGTTCAAGGGAAATAGCTGACGCATTGCATTGTTTGCCTTTGGGGATGCCATCCTGCACAGGAGCCAGCCAGTAGCGGATCTTGCCTCGGGCAAGCAGGACTTTTGCCCGGGGCGCCGCCATCTGGAGGGCGCCGCACCATGGCAAGATCTGCTGCTGCTGTGGTGCCCCCCGCTGCGAAGGGAAACTAGACGCTACGCGTCTAATTTCCCTTCCTGGAGAGGACCTTCACTGTAATGATGTGCGGTGCGCGTTGACGTCATCGCGCACCGCACAGCAAAGGTCCTCTCCACGAAGGGAACTAGACGCTTAGCGTCTAGTTTACCTTCGTGGAGAGGACCTGTGCGGTGCGCGATGACATCATCGCGCACCGCACATCCTACAACAGTACAGGGGGCGTAACTGACCACGCCCCCTGTATGAAGCCACACCCCTAATGCCGCCCGGGGCGGTTGTGTCTATGTTGCCTTCGTGCTAAGGACCTGGACGTGACAAAACGAGAGGGCAGGAGAGCACTTCCGCCCTTACAGCATCTAAATGTCTCCTTCGTTCTCCGATCGTTTGGGGCAAATGTATTTCTCTATGCAGCATTGGACGCTCGCCACGCATCGGGCTCGGTGTCTCGCTTCGCTCGCCACACTTTACTATTCCAAATAGATTGTGACATGGACCCAGGGTGTTATGGGAAAGGTCCTTAGCGCGAAGAGAATCTAGACGCTACCTCCTCAGTATTGGTGCTCCCTGCACACGGCTCTATGCAAAGCGATTTTAAGCAGTGTCTCGCAATCCATGCAGCCATGGCCGGGACATATAAAATAAGTGCCCGCAGATACTTTCAGGTCATGTGAGAGAATAGGGGAGACTGCTGGGGAACATGTAAACACACACCAGGCTGAGTAAGAAGCTAACTTCAGCCTGTACATATCCTGGCATCCCCACTACCATACCCTCCAACTGTACCTTTTTAATAGGTACAGTACCTTTTTTTTATGGTCTGTACCTATTTTTGGCTCTAAAAGCTTCCATTGAAAGTATAGGAAAAGGGGCGTGGCCACGCCCCCTTTACCCGTGACCACGCCCCTTTTTCTAATTTGTACCGGTTTTTATGTGTCAAATGTTGGAGGGTATGCACTACTAGCTGCCATAGCGGAGGGGGTATATATTCCGTGCGGGATCACCTGTCCTGTACATAGCTGCCAGCACGCACGCCATTGCAGGGAGCCGCTGCTCTGTGATAAGCAGGCGTGCGAGCATACCCAGCACTGCCTCGCTGTGCGGACAGGGGCGTATAGGTGGTGGTATTATCACACCACGTGGCCAGCGCTCGCCCTCCCGTGCAGCCGTTAACGCAAACACTCGTTTTTTTTGTTGTTGTTTTTTTTTTTTTTCAAATAATACGCCGCGCCCCCCTCGCGTTATATAGACGCACCGCGCTCTGACGTCACTTCGACCGCCCGTTAGTGTAACCATTTCCTAACCATGAGACTCTTACCCGCCCTCCTCGTATTACCCCGCTGTTCCGTTGGCCTGGCAGCGAAGCAGTGGAAAGAGGCTGCGTATACATCTCCCCATCCAATAGCGATAGGGGGGCGTGGAGCGAGCTGCTTGTTCCATCCGGGCACTGTAGCTAGTGGAAGACGATACCCTTGGGGTGTGTAGGCAGGGGCTTAGCGCATGCGCGGTGCCGCTCGCCGTCATCAGTGTAGAGGAGAGACGAGTGAGCGACGCTCGGGGAGGAAAGCAGCAGCTGTGGCAGCCGGAGCCTGGGGAGTGCGCGTCTGGCCGGCTCCGCAGCATCATTAGCCCTCATTTGCCGCACAGCTCGTCCCCGGAGACCGCACATACAGCGACCCCAGCAACTCGCTATCCCGCGCCTGTCCCCATCCAGCTCGGCTACTTTCCCCCACCAAGGAGCAGAGGCGAGCGGAGCCTCCCTGGCCGTGTGTCTGCGCCGCAGAGTGTCCCAGCAGCGCTGTCGCCATGGGATGTACGCTGAGTGCGGAGGATAAGGCGGCGGTGGAGAGGAGTAAGATGATCGACAGGAACCTGAGGGAGGATGGAGAGAAGGCTGCCCGGGAGGTCAAGTTACTGCTGCTCGGTATGCATGTTCCCTGTTGATAGTAGTAACCTAACTCCAGTGTGCATGTACATATCCCTCCCCAGTGGCCGGTCAGCTGTGGAGGCATTCCCATAGATCACCTCATCCCCACCCTCCGCCATCCCCTTTGTTGTCAGGGAGGCCTGCGTCCCTCCACACTGCACGCCTGCAGGCCTCTGACCGCTGCAGCCACCGCTGTGATTTACTCTGAGGGGTGACACACGGGGAGGGTGCGGCACCGCAACCTGTCCTGCATCAACCGCCTGTCTACCTGCAGCATCACAGCTGTGCTGGGTGACATGGGGTGGTGTGTGCAATTCCCCAGTTCATCAAAGGTGTTTCATTGCAGAATATAGTGAGTGGTTGTGGATCTAACCTGTTCTTATCATTGCAGTGTTTCCCCAGTGTACACTGTACATGTCAATGATCCTCACTAATGTCATGTGCTGCAGCCGCATTCGGGCTTCTTCTTGCTCATATGGAAGTCATCATGTAAAGTTTAGATGCTGTAGGCAAATCTAAGTGACAGCTAGTTTTGAACTACTGTACGGTAAGAAACCTTGGCCCAAATGAATTATGCTTTAACAAGAGATAAAGTGGGGATGGATAAAGAGTGATAAAGTACCAGCCAGTCAACTCCTAAGGGGTCTATTCATGCAGCAGAGAAAAGCCCTGTTTTGCGTTAAACAGGGCTTTTCTCTGCTTACCGCAATTCACAGAGCCGGTTACCGTGGAGAAGTCTCTGACTTCTCCAGCGGTACCCCCGCTCTGTGCCTGAATCGCATCACCATACCTTTGTATGGTGAGTGCAATTCATGAAGGTGCGGAAAGCTCTGCTTTCCGCTTCTCCATGGAGTTCAGGTTCGCCATCTGAGGACGGCGTAACCTGAACTGCAGTGCGGAGACGTCAGGGAAGCTCAATGCTTCCCTGAACGCTACTCGGCACCTCGTGCTGGCTCCGCCCCCCGACCTCCCAGCAACCACTGCGGCCTGCCGGGAGGTCATCAAGCTGCGCATGCGCAAAGGGACCCGCCGCTGGACTCCGCGCATCGCAGGGAGGGACCGCTGGAGAAGACCTCACCGCAGGAGCCCCAGACACCGCAGCGCATCGTCGGAAGGGTGAGTATACATGAATTGCTACTTATCACAGCTATACATCGCATCGAAGAGATGCGATGTAGAGTGATAAGTAGCAATTATGTTTTCGTTTTCTACATGAATAGACCCCTAAGTGTCATGTCACAGGCTGTGTTTGAAAAATTTTAGGAAGTTGATTGGCTGGTCATTTTATTTTTATTTTATTTATTTATTTTTTAAATATCCATCTCCACTCTTGTTAAAGCTTAATACATTTGGGCCCTTCTGCCATAGTCGCATAATGCAATACATGCTTCTCCATTACATTCCCTAGCTACTGATTTGTTGAAAAGAAATGTCAGTGTTGTATATATGGTTATACAAATTGGTATCTAGGGGACATAATTAAATGGATCAATAGTTATTAAATCTATATATCGCTGACATTCAAACTTATTTTTATTCTTTTGTGGGAGGCTGTTGGTTTTTAAAAGAATCTCTTGTTTTGTGTGCGACTCATAGTTGTAGAATTGGTGAGTTGACTTTTTGGTGAGTTATCTTATCGTTGGTTAACACTGCATCTTTGTAGTTGCTGTAGCTTAGACCTGACCATTACCTCTATATCCATCTGGAAACTGCTTCCTCAATTTTGTGACCTTAGAGAAAAAAAAACAACCAACCACCCTTCTTGCTTTGAATCTTGGGAAATATTTTTATTTTTAAATCTTTCATTCTAGACTGCATCTAGGGAATGTCATGTTACATAAATCCTTTAATATTTATAAGTTTGGAAGATTATATGTAAATGAAGTTTACGTATGGATCCTAAAAGTTTCCACTATTTGTGTCATAGTGTTTTCATCAAGTCATGAAGTAACAATGCCAGTTGCTTACTATAAGGATCACTAACCCTTTTTTAGTGACTTTTCTTAATGTTCTCTCTGTGTAAACCTGCAGCTCATGAATGATTTGACTGCACACAAAATAACCTGTTGCACATCCTCATTTTAAACAAGCTATGCTGTTTGCTTTATTGTCCTTTGATTTTAGAAAACTGTCCAATTATCTGTGATTTCTACGCCCACAGAAATTAACAAATGATCCTACCCTCCAGTACATTGGCTGAATTATGGTTTACCTATTATGTGAATGTTTTAATTAGGAAAAATCTGTCAAATTCACTAAATGCTTTTATAAATACAACCGACACAAAGGTGCCAGTATCCTGTAGTTACTGGAGTTACACATATTGGTGCCATTTGTTTGTTCTACCTGGAAATTGCACTCTAAACATATTTAACCATATGTTGTTGCAAATCTTTTGACGTGAAATGCCTTATCTCCTAAATAAGTGGTTTTCTAGTGGGGATTTGCAGTGGAAATACAGAAATTACTATACATATTTTAATATTTATGTATTTATTTATTTTTTAGAGAAAAAAAAATGCAATAATGACCATATTATGTGTTTTGAGTGTATATTCTGTAAGCACGGTTACCTAGTAAAGTTAGTCAGACCAGATGGTACAGCAGTTCAGGACTAAATGACCTCCAGTGATAAAAAGTGACGTATTAGCTTATACTAATTAGGTTTTTTGCTTTAGCATAAACATATGTACTGTACATTGGTATGTTTTCATTACATGATATTTGAATTAAAATATTCCTTCATGAGGTTTATAGGTTCACTTTGATATTTGAATTAAAATATTCTTTCATGAGGTTTATAGGTTCACTTTTCTTGAGGACATAGATAAATATTTAAATCTCCATAGCTTGTGGGTCCCATACATCAATTATCTGGGCAATTCCCCTTTCTGCCGATGGCTAGTTCGGGGTCTCGTGAAAATCCAGCGTGTTTGGAAATTCTTCATTCTGGTCCAAAAATGATCGGAATTAGCGATTAGTATTATTTAACATGAACCATTTTGATTATCGGAATCATCCTGTAGATGTAGAGGCCCAGTAGAGTGAATTGATGTAGAAATATATTGTAATGTGTAGGGACATTTTGTTTTTGTATTACATTTGTTTGTTTATCTTTAATTAAATGTTTCAAGTGCCTGTTTATTAAGTAGTTAATGTAACGTGAAACAAGTTAAGCTAAAATAAATTGTGCATAATTAATAATATCAAATGCTGCCGGCTAAATTCTTATTACCAGTATCATCATAACTCACACAGTGGTTCTTAAATAGAAAAATACAGTTATTGATGATAAAACAGACTTTGGGTGGAATTCAATCAGTCCCGGCATTTTTCGTGATATTTTTTGTCAGCAAAATTCAATCAACCCCTGTGTTTTTTCCGCCC
Source organism: Pseudophryne corroboree (assembly GCF_028390025.1). NCBI lineage: Eukaryota > Metazoa > Chordata > Amphibia > Anura > Myobatrachidae > Pseudophryne > Pseudophryne corroboree. The sequence goes on along the minus strand of NC_086449.1, from coordinate 419,648,651 downwards.
GAAATGTTCCAATTTGGCCCAAAACACACAGGATCCGTGATACGTTCCTTGATCTGTGAGTTTTTGCGATCACAGCTGCAAAAAAAACGCAGCTGATATCGGGGATTTTTTTTTTCCTGCCTGCTTCGGGCAGGTGAAAAAAATCCCTGATGAGTGACTGCTTTTGGGGCTAATTGGATAGGTCAGTTAGCCTTGGTAAATTACCGCAGATGATTTAGGGGTCTATTCATGCAGCAGAGAAAAGCCCTGTTTTGCGTTAAACAGGGCTTTTCTCTGCTTACCGCAATTCACAGAGCGGGTTACCGTGGAGAAGTCCCTGACTTCCCCAGCGGCACCCCCGCTCTGTGGCTGAATCGCATCACCATACCTTTGTATGGTGAGTGCGATTCATGAAGGTGCGGAAAGCTCTGCTTTCCGCTTCTCCATGGAGTTCAGGTTCGCCATCTCAGGACGGCGTAACCTGAACTGTGGTGCGGAGACGGCAGGGAAGCTCAATGCTTCCCTGATCGCTGCTCTGCACCTCGCGCTGGCTCCGCCCCCCGACCTCCCAGCAACCACTGCGGCCTGCCAGGAGGTCAACACCCTGCGCATGCGCAAAGGGACCCGCCGCTGGACCCCGTGCTTCGCTGGGAAGGACCGCTGGAGATGACCTCACCGCAGGAGCCCCAGACACCGCAGCGCATCGTCGGAAGGGTAAGTATACATGAATTGCTACTTATCACAGCTATACATCGCATCGAAGCGAGTCGATGTATAGTGATAAGTAGCAATTCTGTTTTCGTTTTCTACATGAATAGACCCCTTGATGTCCCCCTAAATAGAAAATTAAAACTTTTGTGGCAGTAACATTTCTCTGGCTGGGTCCACAGGTTATCCACAGAATAACATTGGGATATGCTGGAGCGTCAGCGGATTGGCACCAAGTCGATCACAAGCTTTGTGGCCTCCCAGGATGCACCGGGCTCGTCCATATAATCCCGCCCACCGACTCGGTCTAATCAGTTTTTTGTTTGGTGTGGCAGGAGTATGACCACGGTCACAGGGCTGCTGTGTTTGGCAGCCCTAAGCTTTAAATTTGATTTATTTTTATAGTCTAACTATTTTTTGAGTGATCTTTCCTAACAGCGTCTTACACGCATATTGGAAAGAGTCGCTCCAACAACTCTCCGCTGGGTCGCAACAACGCTTACCCACGGTACAAGTGCTGTCTCGACGGGCATCTGTGTCGGATGTTACTAGCAGGTCTAGCAGACGTTACCAGGCTGTGGCCGGAGCACGGGGAGAAGGTAAGGCATCGGTTTCGCTTAGAGGGGGAATACGGACACAGCCGCACTGATTTGGGAGGAGACTACCAAACAGTAGCTGGTGCGCCATCACCACGGGTGCCCTAGCGCTAGGCTCTAGGGATCATAAGGCGCCAGGAATAGTTTGAGGCTGCTATCCCTAGGGTTGATGTCAGACGCTCTCCTGGTCGCCCCTGCCCCCAGTTCATGACCAGTTACCGTGCGTCTCCCGCCATGAACTGTTTACCTCACTTCCGTCTCAGACGCTACCACGAGGGGACTCTGTCGCAGCATGGGCCGCTGCGTCTGTATACACTAAAGTTACTGCTAAGAGACTGGGTCGCAGACATGAGCATCTGCATACACTAAACCAGAGGTTCTCAAACTCTGTCCTCGGGAGCCCACACAGTGCATGTTTTGCAGGTAACCCAGCAGGTGCTCAGGTGTATTAATTACTCACTGACACATTTTAAAAGGTCCACAGGTGGAGCTAATTATTTCACTTGCGATTCTGTGAGGAGACCTGCAAAACATGCACTGTGTGGGCTCCCGAGGACCGAGTTTGAGAACCTCTGCACTAAACGTTCACTGAGCGTCTTCCTTACTATAATATAAATACATATTTAAACTGTGGTATAGTATTGATTTTTGGTCAGTTACTTAAAGAATCTATCAGGTCAGAACATTCTTGGTTTGTGTTAAGATCTAGGTCAGTGTTTCCCAAAGTCGATCCCCAAGGACCCCTAACGGTCAAGGTTTTAAATACCTGTATATCCATGGCTCAGCACAAATGGCTAATCAAAGTGATTTAGGCACTAGTTAAGTAACCTGTGGTGAGTTTGGGAAGCACTGATCTAGATAATAACCATACCTGCTGTGTAAATATATGAAATGTTGCTCTTCTGCATACAGGAATCAGATGAGTGTGGAGTAGAGCGGGAGGTATATGCTGGTACACTTGTAGAGATTTGAATTTATTATATTATAAAATATAATTAAATTGAAGTCATGCTTAAAGGTGTATCTTTTTTTTTTTTTTTTTTTTTTTTTTTAAACCACCATTAAACACTTTTACAGTAATATGCAATAAAATGTCTTGTAAAATGAAGAAAAATGTTTACATTACTATACAATGATAGAACTTGAGATGTTAGATTATGTGCTGGCTATTTAGGATAATAATCTGGTGTCGTTTTGGTAAAAATGTGTTTTAGTCGTAGCCGAATGTGACTTGGATACACCAGAAAACTGTACTGATTTATTTCATGCACTTGTGTGCAACAGAGTCTCTGAATCTGCAGACAAGTGCTACTATGCAACTGCTGAGTTTTTTTGCCATGCCAAGTTCCATTGTGCTCTATGTCGGACACAGATATAAAAGTGTTGAATATCAAATTAATCAGCAGAGTCTCCTGGTGCATCCTAGTTACATCACATTATGGCTAAGACAAGGCGCCCAACACTAGCAGACTCTCATGGGACCTGGTGTGCCGAGATGGACCATTTGACAAGACTGCAGCAGTGATGTACAGTATGAGGGCACATCTGTAGAAGGTGCACAGGTTCATTACTCTTGGGGTCCTGTGGACAGAGTTTGAGAACTTATGGGTTAAACTGTAGTTTTATTTGAAGTGTTAATGTAAGAAGATATAGGGCTATTACACACGCGTTGGCTTTTTGCCGGCCGGGAAAAAGCCGGATGGCTTTTTCCCATGCCGGTATTGTAATTAATAATGTAAAGTGTAGGGTGCTTTCGCACGGCTTCCGGGTTGCAGCCGGAAATATCCACTGAAAAGTCCAGCTGCCGGGCCGTGCTGTCCTTGTATGCAGTGAACCGTGTATGTGAATGGGAACTTTCACACACAACGTTTTTTTGTTTCAAGCTGTGTCTGCTGCTGCGCATGCACGGCTAAAAGCCGTTGTGTGTGAAAGACTCTGCCGGATGACACAAAGCGGGTAGTGTAAAACAGCCCATACTGTACATCAGGCCTTCTCACCTGTCAGCTGGTAAAGCATGCTGGGACTTTAATTTTCACAGCAGCTAGAGAGCCACAGGTTGGCCAGGCCTGGTCTGTAATATCTTCCCTCCAAATAGTGTAGTCATTTTTAACTATTATTATTTTTTACAGTTTTCTCTGCCAAAGTATAAAAACCTGTTAGTTCTTAGAATTATGGGTCTAATTCAGACCTGATCGCTAACTGCGTTTTCGTACAGCGGGCAATCGGGTCTAAACTGCGCATGCACCGCAATGCGTAGGCACGTCGCTCTGGTACGAAGCGGATCGCTGCGATGGGTTTGTGCGAAGAATCCATTTGCACGGGCGTTCGCAAGGAGATTGACAGGAAGAAGCCGTTTGTGGGTGTCAACTGACCGTTTTCTGGGAGTGGTTGGAAAAACGCAGGCGTGTCCATGCGTTTGCAGGGAGGGTTCCTGACGTCAATTCCGATCCCGGACAGGCTGAAGTGTTCGCAGCAGCTGAGTAAGTCCTGGGCGATTCAGAGACTTCACAAAATCTGTTTGTACAGCTCTGCTACACATGTGTTCGCATACTTGCAAAGCGAAAATACACTCCCCTATGGGTTGCCAATATGAGAACGCAGGACTGCAACAAAACCCTTATACCCCTTTCACACAAGAAATGCAGGGACTAAACCCGGGAATTCTGCCACGGGCTCATGCAGGGACATTCCCGGGTTGGCACCTTTCACACCAGCATTTGGAGCCGAGACATCCCGGGTCTGCACCTTTTATACAGAACCCGGGATGGGCCTTAATTTTAGGAAGAATGCCATTAGAAATGCCCTTATGGTTAGGGGGTCATAGTAGTGGCCTCGAGAATACAATGGATAACTGTGCTCTGGGACAGGGAGGGCCTGGTTGGGGTGGTTATGTGGGTACATATTGTGGCCCTGATTGTGTGGCAAGAAGCGTTCCATGAACTGAAACTGCCGCTCTTGGTATTGGCGTTCTTGGTGTCCCATTATCTGTGTAATGAAGGATTGCTGCAGCTCTCTTTCTGCCTCTATAAAACGGAGTTGGCGGGCATCCTCCTGGTGCTGCATGTTGGTATCCATGTCGTGCAGTTCTGCAACCAGTACAGAGGTCATTGCCCGTGCAGCAAGCTCCACTTTGGTGGCTCTGCGTCTCCTCTTGGGAACTGTATATACTGCAAGGGGAATAAAAGGGGCACCTTCACTAGATACACTGTAAACTCTACAGAATAAACTTAATTGTGGGCAGTTACGGTGTCATATAGTGCAGAATTAATGTTCAAAGCAATACGGCTTTTTTATGCATAAATAATTCTAAGCAAGCACATATACTTACTATTGGTGTGCATCACAGGGGGGTTTGGCTGGAGTGTCGCATCCACATTTGTTTCCTCCCCAATCACAGCTTCCGCACTGATGTTGGGTATATTGTCATCAGTCTGGTTGACAGATGACTCCAGATCGGGGTGGCCAGGGTCATCTGGGAATAGTATGGGCGATGATGATGGTGGCCCACATTGGGTACTTTCCATGCTGGACTCGCTCATCAGCAACCACAAAGGGTGAGGGAGTGGCTGTGCTGGAGGATGACAGGCTGATGGGGTCAGTGAGCGCAGTGCTGCCAAAAATAGATGCACATTGATCATAAAACATCCAGTTGCGCCTTGCAACACCACTTTTGTTCCTGTTGTGGTCATGGATGCGATTAAACTGCTTTTTCAGCGATTTCAGTTTATTTGCCACTTGTTGTTGGTTACGGATTATGCTCCGCGAGACCAGCATCTTCGCTATGTTGTGGTAAATCTGGGCATCCTTTACAGTGCCTGTGACTTGGCGCCGGATCTCCTCCTCCCCTCTGATACTTAAAAGCTCCCTCACCTCAGCATTTGTCCAAGACATGATGTGCCACAGTGCTGACAGTACCTGCCTCCACGCTGCTGTGCATCCTCTGCGCGCCACAGAGAAAAAAAACAAGACCAGGAAGTGCCCTGAAGAGCCAATCCGCATCAGTATAGGCAACCCGGGAAGGCGGGACATGTCCCTGCACCGTTCACACTGACCAGGTTCCGGGATCATCCCGGGACCAACCCTGGTCGATTGCAGGGTTGAAATGCGGGGACAGAAATCCCGTGTTTTTGTCCCTGTACCCTTTCACACCGAGAAATTTCCCGGGTTGATGCGCGTCCATGTATTTTGGGCTGTGTGAAAGGGGTATTAGCGAGTGAACAGGTCTGAATTAGGCCCTGTTTTCTTTAGTGTCTCCCCCCCCCCTTTCCCCCCCATCACCAGCGATTAGGGCAGGGTGCGGAGGTGCCAGGCAGGTAGAGGGTAATGGAGTGTGGCTATCCAGGGAGTTGCACTGCTCTGCCGGCGTCACTGTTGGGGGCAGTCCGGCCCCTCAGTGTCATTAATGGGGGTGTGCTCCAGCTGTGATGTCACTGATGGGGGTGTGGGGTACCCCCAAGCTCTCCAGTTAATGTGAATAGATGCTGTGCATGGCGGCAACGGTAGGCTGTTTTAGCAGGGTGCTGCTAAAGGGTCAGGACGCATTCGGGCCCTTTACAAATCGAGCAGGCACCTAGGAAAAACAGACTAGTGTGAAGACTATCCTTTAGACTAGTGAGAAACCAATGTGGAGGTCTCCTGATTGCCACATGGCAAGAGCAGATACTTGTTCTGATGGGTGGTCTTCAGGTTGCCGACTGACGGGATCCCGGAGCACAGTATACCGGCGCTGGAATCCCGACAGCCTGCATACCGACAGATATTCTCCCCCGTGGGGGTCCACGACCCCCCTGGAGGGAGAATAAATAGCGTAGCGCGCCACCGTGCACGCAGCGTGGCGAGCGCAGCGAACCCGCAAGGGACTCATTTGCGCTCGCCACGCTGTCTGTATGCCGGCGGTCGGGCTTCCGGCGCCGGTATGCTGGTTGCCGGGACCCCGGCCGCCGGCATACCATACTACACCCGTTCTGATGATGTGTGTATTGTCAGTGCAATATTTGCAGCCACTCTGCCTGAGAGCAGGACAGCCAGTTGTTGTCCAAATTTACTACCTACATTAGTATTCCCGCTAGGATGTGGGCAGGGTGCTGAGGTGCAGGCATGCGGTTGCCCATAAAGAGTCGAAGCTTGTCAGTGAGGGGGGCACATTCCAGTGTGCGTCATTCTTGTGAGCATGCCCAGCAATTATAGAGGTGCTGGGCTTCCTCCAAGCTCACCCCTCTGTGAATATAAACCATGCGCATGGCATCTATTCTCCGGCGGTGATCACTACACTGCAACCTTTCCAATGCAGCCCACAGGTGGATGGCACCGGGCAGGCTGCTTTAGCAGGGCACTATGGCTGAACAGAATGTGTGGTCTGCTTTACATTTTTTCTTTTGATGTTGTTTATTATTTTTTCACATTTATTTTAAGGGTTTTGTTCATTTATTTTTAGTGCACAAACATTGTTCTACAGTAGATAAAAAAAAGTTTAGTGTGCGTAAATGTAAAGCAGGGGTTGTTTCAGCTACGGTAGGTAGGTGTGAGGTGAAGTGCTGTTGTAACAGCACCTGGATTCACAGATTTTTGTAAGCTGCAAACAAATATGAGCGATTTTGGAGCTACAGTAAGTACAGCACATGGCCAGGCTTAGTCATGCTGCAAGCTGACTTGCGGCTGTTGAATTGACTTCACGTCCAGTTCATCCACCTTTTACAGGAAAACACTCTATGCGTATTTATAACTTTAGTGGACTAGTGTATAGTAGACCAATACAGATGTGTCCTCATACAGCTTGCCTCAATACGCCATGCAGCCGAAAATGCCTGTTGTGAGTCAGCCAGCATCTAATATCGGGCGTCTTTTTTTTTTTTTTCTCTTACGTCCTAGAGTATGCTGGGGTCCACATTAGTACCATGGGATATAGACAGGTCCACTAGGATCCATTGGCACTTTAAGAGTTTGAGAGTGTGGGCTGGCTCCTCCCTCTATGACCCTCCTACCAAACTCCGTTTAGAAAATGTGCCCGGAGGAGCCGGTCACAGCTAGGGGAGCTCCATAGGAGTTCTTTTTAGTTTTATTATTTTAAATAGAGTTTAGGCACAGGAAGGCTGCTGGCAACAGCCTCCCTGCTTCGAGGGACTAAGAGGGGGAGTAGTGTCCGCCCAGTGGGGTTTGAGCCACTATCTCCGCTGACAGGACACTGAGCTCCTGAGGGGATCGAACGTTCCCCGCCACAGGGAATCGCTCACTCCAGCAGCATGCCACCACCCCCTTACACAGCCAGAAGATCAGTGGCCAGTTAGTCACCGCCCCCCCTGGCAAGCGGGGAGCCGGTGTGAAGATGACGGCAACAGGGTAGGGATCGCAGTACTAATTGCGCTCCGGGACTCAGCGGTACATAGTGCGGCGCTGTGAGGGGCGGCCTGAGCCGGCGCCTACACTGACCACCAAGCCTGTCTGGGTCCCAGGATCGCTGCCAGCACTTTTCCTCAGGCCAGTATAATCTTCAGAAGAGTGGGAAGACAGCGCCATGAAATGGGGCGGAGCTTCTCCTCAGAGTGGACACAGCAGCGTTCAGCGTCATTTTCCTGCCTGCAGAAGTGCTGACTGGGATAGCTGTCCCTCCAGATCAACTCCAGCTGCCTTGTACGGTACCAGGGGGTTGTAGAAGGGGGGGGGGGGGAGGCTGTGTAAAGTCTGTGTAGCTTTTTAAGGTACACGGACAGCGCTGGTAGTGTGTTCAGTTCTAACTGAAAAAGCGCTGTGTGGGGGTTGGCTCCAATCTCTCTGTGGCATGCTTGGGGGGGGGAACTGTCTGACATTTCCCTGTGTGTGTGTGTGTGTGTGTAGGTGTTTACTATCTCACATAGCCATGTCTAGGGTCTCTCTGTCATATGCTGCAGAAGATGTTTCCTCTCAGGAGGGATCCATTCCATGTACACAGGATTGAAAAGCTTTGCCTCAGATCTCCATTGTTGAAGCTAATACTGAGACTGAAACTCAGGTGTTGAAGTCTATGGCAGTTTGGTCAGGCTCTGTCCCTATTCCTGCAAAATCTCCTAGCATGTTCCAACAGAAACGTGCACTTGCCCAAATCATGCAAGATGACACAGATACAGATTCTGATACTGCAGACGGTGATGGGGCAGGTTGAGGAGGCTTACTTCACTGACAATAAGAAAGCCTCGCTAACCTTCCCTGCGTCTAAAGAATTAAATGCTATATTTGAAAAATCCTGGGAAAACCTGGAGAAAAATTCCAGATCCCAAAAAGGGTTTTGGTTGCTTTTCCCTTCCCTGAGTAAGATAGGAAAAAATGGGTTAACCCACCCATTGTGGACGCATCTGTCTCCAGACTGTCTAAAAAGGTGGTTTTACCTGTCCCTGGATCTACCGCGTTAAACGAACCGCCTGATCGTAAAATTGACACTACGCTCAAATCCATTTAAACTGTTTCAGAAGTGGCATTAAGACCCACTATTGCTTGTGCATGGATTTCTAAAGCCATAGTAAAGTGGTCAGGCACATTACTAGAGGATTTGGATACAATGGATAGAAGTGACATTGAATTGTTTTTACGTAACCTACAGGATTCTGCTGGGATCATGGTGGAATCCATGGAGGACTTGGGGACGCTGACTGCATGGATAGCTTCCGTGTCGGTCTCAGCCCGCAGGGGACTCTGGCTACGCCAATGGTCTGCAGACGCGGAATCCAGGAGAAGTGTGGAGAACCTACCCTACACAGGTCGGGCTCTATTTGGGGAAGCATTGGATGCGTGGATTTCCAACCGCGGGTAAGTCACTTTTCCTTTCCTCTGCTACACCTTCTACGAAGAATCTATTTTCTTCAGCTGTGCTGCAGTCCTTTCGGACCGCTAATGTAAAAATGCCCAAGCCTCCTACCACTTTCTTTAGAGGTGGTCAGGCAAAATCCCAAAAGCTTGCACCCGCAGGCTCCCGGGACCAGAGACCTGCTTCTGGTTCCTCAAAATCCTCGGCATGACGGTGTACCTCAAAGCCTGGAGGACGGGCTGGTGGGTGCGAGACTCGGACGTTTCAGACACGTCTGGGTGTCGTCTGGCCTGGATCACTGGGTACAGGATATTGTGTCCCAGGGGTACAGACAGGCGTTTCAAGAACTCCTGCCTCACCGATTCTTCAAATCAGGCTTGCCTGCTTTGCTGACAGACTGCTATCCTACAGGAAGCCATCCTAAAATTGAAAAAGTTACAGGTCATTGTCCCAGTTCCACCTCATATGCGAAACAAGGGTTGTTGTTCAAACCTTTTAGTGGTACCAAAACCGGATGTTTCTGTCAGACCAATTTTGAATTTGAAATAGTTGAACCCTTACCTGAGGGTGTTCAAATTCAAAATGGAGTCTCTCAGAGCAGTGATTTCAGGTCTGGAGGAGGGAGAATTTCTGTTATCCCTGGATATCAAGGATGCGTACCTCCCACATTCCGATTTTGCTGACGCACCAGGTTTATCTCAGATTTGCACTGTTGGACAATTTCAGGCACGGCCATTCGGCCTCTCCACAGCACCGAGGGTGTTCATCAAGGTGATGGCGGAGATGATGGTTCTCCGCAGATATGGGGTGAACATAATCCCATATCTGGACGATCTGCTGATAAAGGCATCGTCCACGGAGAAGTTGTTGCAGTCCATTGTTCTCACGACTCATCTCGGGGAACACGGTTGGATCCTGAACCTTCCAAAATCAGGTTAATCAGTGCATTCGCCTTCTGGGGATGATGGTGGCCTCTTTAGAGGCTCTACAGTACGGAAGGTTTCATGTTTGGCCCTTCCAACTGGATCTCCTGGACAAGTGGTCGGGATCTCATCTACACATGCACCAGAGAATACGTCTGTCGCCAAAAGCCAGGATTTCACTCCTCTGGTGGCTACAACTACCTCACCTTCTGGAGGGCCGCAGGTTCGAGATTCAGGACTGGATCCTTCTAACCACGGATGCAAGTCTCCGGGGCTGGGGCGCAGTCACTCAAGGGGAAACCTTCCAAGGAAGGTGGTCAAGCCTGGAATCCAGCCTTCCATAAACATTCTGGAACTAAGAGCCGTCTACAACGGTCTTCTCCAAGCGGCCCATCTTTTGCGAGATCAAGCCATTCAGGTGCAGTCGGACAATGTAACGACGGTGGCTTACATAAACTGACAAGGAAGAACGAAGAGCAGAGCTGGAATGTCAGAGGTAACAAGAATCATCCTCTGGGCAGAAAAACACGCGTTCGCAATGTCAGCAATTTTCATTCCAGGGGTAGACAACTGGGAAGCGGACTTCCTCAGCAGACACTATTTCCATCCAGGAGAGTGGGGACTCCATCCGGAGGTGTTCATGGAGGTAACAGATCTTTGGGGTGTACCTCAAATAGACATGATGGCCTCTTATCTCCGCAAGAAGCTTTGGCGGTATTGTTTCAGGTCGAGGGACCCGCAAGCAGTGGTGGTGGACGCCCTAGTAACTCCGTGGGTATTCCAGTCCCTGTACATGTTTCCTCCACTTCCACTCATTCCAAGAGTTCTCAAACTCATAATGAGAACAAGAGTTAAGGCAATCCTCATTGCTCCAGACTGGCTAAGCAGAGCTTGGTACGCGGTTCTTCTGGATCTACTGCTAGAGGACCCGAGGCCTCTTTCTCTTCGGGAGGACCTGCTGCAGCAGGGGCCGTTCGCTTATTAAGACTTACCATGGCTACATTTGACGGCATGGAGGTTGAACGCCAGATATTAGCTCAGAAGGGCATTCCGAACAAGTTTATTCCTACCCTGATACAGGCTAGGAATGGAGTAACATCTAAACATTACCATCCTATTTGAAAAAAATATGTATCTTGGTGCGAGTCCAAGAAGTTTCCTGCGGTGGAGTTTCAACTGGGACGGTTTCTCCTCTGCCTCCAAGCAGGTGTGGATATGGGCCTGAGGTTGGGATCCGTAAAGGTCCAGATTTCGGCCCTATCCATTTTCTTCCTGAAACAGTTGGCTTCCCTCCTAGGTTCAGACTTTTCTGAAAGGGGTTCTGCACATCCAGCCTGCCTTTGTGCCGCCTACGGCGCCCTGGGATCTTAACGTGGTGTTACAATTCATCCAATCGGATTGGTTCGAGCCTCTACTGGAGGTTGAGGTCAAATTTCTCACGTGGAAGGCTGTCACTTTGTTGGCCTTAGCTTCTGCTAGATGTGTGTCAGAGCTGGGGACTTTGTCTTGTAAGAGCCCCTACCTGATCTTCCATGAAGATAGAGCTGAGCTCCGGACACGTCAGCAGTTCCTTCCGAAGGTTGTGTCGGCATTTCATATCAACCAACCTATTGTGGTGCCAGTTGCTACTGACTCCTCAATTTCATCAAAGTCCTTGGATGTTGTAAGGGCTCTGAAAATCTATGTGAAGAGGACTGCTCGTCACAGAGAATTCGGACTCTGTTTGTACTGTATGATCCCAAGAAACTTGGGTGTCCTGCTTCTAAGCAGACGATCTCTTGCTGTATCATGTTCACTATCCAGCATGCATATTCTACGGCAGGATTGCCGTGTCCTACGTCTGTTAAGGCCCACTCTACTCGTAAGGTGGGTTCTTCCTGGGCGGCTGCCTGGGGTGTTTCGGCTTTACAGCTTTGCCGAACGGCTACTTAGTCTGGCTCGAACACGTTTGCTTGGTTCTACAAGTTCGATACTTTGGCCGCTGAGGACCTGAAGTTTGGTCAATCCGTTCTGCAGCAGCCTCCGCACTCTCCCTCCCGTTCTGGGAGCTTTGGTACATCTCCATGGTACTAATGTGGACCCCAGCATCCTCTAGGACGTAAGAGAAAATAGGATTTTAATTTCCTACCGGTAAATCCTTTTCTCATAGTCCGTAGAGGATGCTGGGCGCCTGCCCAGCACTTCGTGATCCTGTAGTGGTTACTTAGTTCAGTACTGCTTAGTTCTTGGTTAAGTACTGTTTTGTTACTTGATAAGTAATATTGTACAGCCGCTGCTGATGTTTCAAGCTAGTTAGCTTGGTTTGCCGTGTGTGTGTGTGTGTGTGTGTGTGTGTGTGTGTGTGTGTGTGTGTGAGAGCTGGAGTGAATCTCGCCACTATCTGTGTAAAATCCTTCTCTTGAAGTTGTCCGTCTCCTCAGGCACAGTTTCTAGAATGAGTCTGGTAGGAGGGGCATAGAGGGTGGAGCCAGCCCACACTCTCAAACTCTTAAAGTGCCAATGGCTCCTAGTGGACCCGTCTATACCCTATGGTACTAATGTGGACCCCAGCATCCTCTACGGACTACGAGAAAAGGATTTTACCGGTAGGTAATTAAAATCCTCTTTTTAGCAATGCGAGTAAGATGCATTTTCTGTATGTGACTAGGTCGAACAAGCAGCTTATGCTGATTAAAATAATATGCGACATGCCTATATTCTGTGTCCGTGGGCGCATTTTGCTGTGTTTAAAATCAGCAGGGCACAGCGCCCTGCTAAAACAGCCTGGCATGACCACTGTACATGCACACTATAGAGTCATATTATTATTATTTCTCTATCGTCCTAGTGGATGCTGGGGTTCCTGAAAGGACCATGGGGAATAGCGGCTCCGCAGGAGACAGGGCACAAAAAGTAAAGCTTTAGGATCAGGTGGTGTGCACTGGCTCCTCCCCCTATGACCCTCCTCCAAGCCCCAGTTAGATTTTTGTGCCCGGCCGAGAAGGGTGCAATCTAGGTGGCTCTCCTAAAGAGCTGCTTAGAAAAGTTTAGCTTAGGTTTTTTATTTTACAGTGAGTCCTGCTGGCAACAGGATCACTGCAACGAGGGACTTAGGGGAGAAGAAGTGAACTCACCTGCGTGCAGGATGGATTGGCTTCTTTGGCTACTGGACATTAGCTCCAGAGGGACAATCACAGGTACAGCCTGGATGGTCACCGGAGCCTCGCCGCCGGCCCCCTTGCAGATGCTGAAACAAGAAGAAGGTCCAGAATCGGCGGCATGAAGACTCCTCAGTCTTCTTAAGGTAGCGCACAGCACTGCAGCTGTGCGCCATTTCCTCTCAGCACACTTCACACGGCAGTCACTGAGGGTGCAGGGCGCTGGAAGGGGGGTGCCCTGGGAGGCAATGAAAACCTATTTTTGGCTAAAAATACCTCACATATAGCCTCCGGGGGCTATATGGAGATATTTAACCCCTGCCAGAATCCGTTAAGAGCGGGAGACGAGGCCGCCGAAAAAGGGGCGGGGCCTATCTCCTCAGCACACAGCGCCATTTTCCCTCACAGAAAGGCTGGAGGGAAGGCTCCCAGGCTCTCCCCTGCACTGCACTACAGAAACAGGGTTAAAACAGAGAGGGGGGGCACTAATTTGGCGTTAGAAATATATAAAAAAGATGCTATAAGGGAAAACACTTATATAAGGTTGTCCCTATATAATTATAGCGTTTTTGGTGTGTGCTGGCAAACTCTCCCTCTGTCTCTCCAAAGGGCTAGTAGGTCCTGTCCTCTATCAGAGCATTCCCTGTGTGTGTGCTGTGTGTCGGTACGTGTGTGTCGACATGTATGAGGACGATGTTGGTGAGGAGGCGGAGCAATTGCCTGTAATGGTGATGTCACTCTCTAGGGAGTCGACACCGGAATGGATGGCTTATTTAGGGAATTACGTGATAATGTCAACACGCAGCAAGGTCGGTTGACGACATGAGACGGCCGACAAACAATTAGTACCGGTCCAGACGTCTCAAAAACACCGTCAGGGGTTTTAAAACGCCCGTTTACTTTAGTCGGTCGACACAGACACAGACAGGGACACTGAATCCAGTGTCGACGGTGAATAAACAAACGTATTCCTTATTAGGGCCACACGTTAAGGGCAATGAAGGAGGTGTTACATATTTCTGATACTACAAGTACCACAAAAGAGGGTATTATGTGGGATGTGAAAAAACTACCGTAGTTTTTCCTGAATCAGATAAATTAAATGAAGTGTGTGATGATGCGTGGGTTCCCCCCGATAGAAAATATGGGCGGTATACCCTTTCCCGCCAGAAGTTAGGGCGCGTTGGGAAACACCCCTTAGGGTGGATAAGGCGCTCACACGCTTATCAGAACAAGTGGCGGTACCGTCTATAGATAGGGCCGTCCTCAAGGAGCCAGCTGACAGGAGGCTGGAAAATATCATAAAAAGTATATACACACATACTGGTGTTATACTGCGACCAGCGATCGCCTCAGCCTGGATGTGCAGAGCTGGGGTGGCTTGGTCGGATTCCCTGACTAAAAATATTGATACCCTTGACAGGGACAGTATTTTATTGACTATAGAGCATTTAAAGGATGCATTTCTATATATGCGAGATGCACAGAGGGATATTTGCACTCTGGCATCAAGAGTAAGTGCGATGTCCATATCTGCCAGAAGATGTTTATGGACACGACAGTGGTCAGGTGATGCAGATTCCAAACGGCACAAAGGTGTATTGCCGTATAAAGGAAGAGGAGTTATTTGGGGTCGGTCCATCGGACCTGGTGGCCACGGCAACTGCTGGAAAATCCACCGTTTTTTACCCTAAGTCACATCTCTGCAGAAAAAGACACCGTCTTTTCAGCTTCAGTCCTTTCGTCCCTATAAGAGTCATATCTGCCCAGGGATAGAGGAAAGGGAAGAAGACTGCAGCAGGCAGCCCATTCCCAGGAACAGAAGCGTTCCACCGCTTCTGACAAGCTCTCAGCATGACGCTGAGACCGTACAGGACCCCTGGATCCTACAAGTAGTATCCCAGGGGTACAGATTGGAATGTCGAGACGTTTCCCCTGCGCAGGCTCCTGAAGTCTGCTTTACCAAGGTCTCCCTCCGACAAGGAGGCAGTATGGGAAACAATTCACGAGCTGTATTCCCAGCAGGTGATAATTAAATTACCCCTCCTACAACAAGAAAAGGGGTATTATTCCACACTATATTGTGGTACTGGAGCCAGAAGGCTAGGTGAGACCTATTCTAAATCTAAAAAAATTTGAACACTTACAAAGGTTCAAATCAAGATGGAGTCACTCAGAGCAGTGATAACGAACCGGGAAGAAGGGGACTATATGGTGTCCCGAGACATCAGGGATGCTTACCTCCATGTCCCAAATTTGCCCTTATCACTAAGGGTACCTCAGGTTCGTGGTACAGAACTGTCACTATCAGTTTCAGACGCTGCCGTTTGGATTGTCCACGGCACCCCGGGTCTTTACCAAGGTAATGGCCGAAATGATGGTTCTTCTTCGAAGAAAAGGCGTCTTAATTATCCCTTACTTGGACGATCTCCTGATAAGGGCAAAGTCCAGGGAACAGTTGGAGGTCGGAGTAGCACTATCTCGGATACTGTTACAACAGCAGGGGTGGATTCTAAATATTCCAAAATCGCAGCTGATCCCGACAACAAGTCTCCTGTGCTTAGGGATGATTCTGGACACAGTCCAGAAAAAGGTGTTTCTCCCGGAAGAGAAAGCCAGGGAGTTATCCGAGCTAGTCAGGAACCTCCTAAAATCAGTGCATCATTGCACAAGGGCCATGGTAAAAAAAATGGTGACTTCCTTCGAAGCAATTCCAGTCGGCAGATTTCATGCAAGAACTTTTCAGTGGGATCTGCTGGACAAATGGTCCGGATCGCATCTTCAGATGCATCAGCGGATAACCCTATATCCAAGGACAAGGGTGTCTCTCCTGTGGTGGTTACAGAGTGCTCATCTTCTAGAGGGCCGCAGATTCGGCATTCAGTTTTGGATGTTGGTGACCACGGAGGCCAGCCCGAGAGGCTGGGGAGCAGTCACACAAGGAAAAAATTTCCAGGGAGTGTGATCAAGTCTGGAGACTTTTCTCCACATAAATATAGCTAAGGGTAAATTTATAATGCTCTAAGCTTAGCAAGACCTCTGCTTCAAGGTCAGCCGGTATTGATCCAGTGGGATAAAACATCACGGCAGTCGCCCACGTAAATAGACAGGGCGGCACAAGAAGCAGGAGGGCAGTGGCAAAAACTGCAAGGAATTTTCGCTGGGCGGAAAATCATGTGATAGCACTGTCAGCAGTGTTTCATTCCGGGAATGGAAACTGGGAAGCAGACTTCCTCAGTAGGCACGACCTCCACCCGGCAGAGTGGGAACTTCATGGGGAAGTTTTCCACATGATTGTAAACCGTTGGGAATTACCAAAGGTGGACATGATGGCGTCCCGTCTGAACAAAAAACGGGACAGGTATTGCGCCAGGTTAAGAGACCCTCAGGCAATAGCTGTGGACGTTCTGGTAACACCGTGGGTGTACCAGTCGGTGTATGTGTTCCATCCTCTGCTTTTCATACCTAAGGTACTGAGAATTATAAGACGTAGAGGAGTAAGAACTATACTCATGGCTCCGGATTGGCCAAGAAGGACTTGGTACCCGGAACTTCAAGAGATGCTCACAGAGGACTTATGGCCTCTGCCGCTAAGAAGGGACTTGTTTCAGCAAGTACCATGTCTGTTCCAAGACTTACCGCAGCTGCGTTTGACGGCATGGCGGTGGAACGCCGGATCCTAAGGGAAAAGGCATTCAGGAAGAGGTCATTCCTACCCTGGTCAAAGCCAGAAAGGAGGTGACCGCACAACATTATCACCACATGTGGCGAAAATATGTTGCGTGGTGTGAGGCCAGGAAGGCCCCACGAAGAAATTTCAACTCGGTCGATTCCTGCATTTCCTGCAAACAGGAGTGTCTATGGGCCTCAAATTGGGGTCCATTAAGGTTCAAATTTCGGCCCTGTCGATTTTTCTTCCAGAAAGAATTGGCTTCAGTTCCTGAAGTCCAGAAGTTTGTCAAGGGAGTATTGCATATACAACCCCCTTTTGTGCCTCCAGTGGCACTGTGGGATCTCAACGTAGTTCTGGGATTCCTCAAAACACATTGGTTTAAAACCAGTCAAATCTGTGGATTTGAAGCATCTCACATGAAAAGTGAACATGCTCTTGGACCTGGCCTGGACCAGGCGAGTGTCAAATTGGTGGTTTTTTTCTCAAAAAAGCCCATATCTGTTTGTCCATTCGGACAGGGCAGAGCTGCGGACTCGTCCCCAGTTCTCTCCCTAAGGTGGTGTCAGTGTTTCACCTGAACCAGCTTATTATGGTGTCTTGCGCCTACTAGGGACTTGGAGGACTCCAAGTTGCTAGATGTGGTCAGGGCCCTGAAAATATAGGTTCCAGGACGGCTGGAGTCAGGAAAACTGACTTGCTGTTATCCTGTATGCACCCAACAAACTGGGTGCTCTTGCTTCTAAGCAGACTTTTGCTAGTTGGATGTGTAATACAATTCAGCTTGCACATTCTGTGGCAGGCCTGCCACAGCCAAAATATGTAAATGCCCATTCCACAAGGAAGGTGGGCTCATCTTGGGCGGCTGCCCGAGGGGTCTCGGCTTTACAACTTTGCCGAGCGGCTATTTAGTCAGGGGCAAACACGTTTGTAAAATCCTACAAATTTGATAACCTGGCTAAGGAGGACCTGGAGTTCTCTCATTCGGTGCTGCAGAGTCATCCGCACTCTCCCGCCCGTTTGGGAGCTTTGGTATAATCCCCATGGTCCTTTCAGGAACCCCAGCATCCACTAGGACGATAGAGAAAATAAGAATTTACTTACCGATAATTCTATTTCTCGGAGTCCGTAGTGGATGCTGGGCGCCCATCCCAAGTGCGGATTATCTGCAATACTTGTACATAGTTACAAAAATCGGGTTATTATTGTTGTGAGCCATCTTTCAGAGGCTCCGCTGTTATCATACTGTTAACTGGGTTCAGATCACAGGTTTTACAGTGTGATTGGTGTGGCTGGTATGAGTCTTACCCGGGATTCATAAATCCTTCCTTATTGTGTACGCTCGTCCGGGCACAGTATCCTAACTGAGGCTTGGAGGAGGGTCATAGGGGGAGGAGCCAGTGCACACCACCTGATCCTAAAGCTTTACTTTTTGTGCCCTGTCTCCTGCGGAGCCGCTATTCCCCATGGTCCTTTCAGGAACCCCAGCATCCACTACGGACTCCGAGAAATAGAATTATCGGTAAGTAAATTCTTATTTTTTTTTGTTAAACACCAAGTAACCTACCAGTATGATGTTGGAGTGTGGGAGGAAACCCATGCAAGTACAGGTAGACTATAGAAACTCCACACAGTTAGGGCCAGGGTGTCCCTAACACAACACTGCCATTACACTGTCCGTACTTTGAGCCTCCTCATTCCCATTCTCAAGAAAGTTCTCCTGCTTGTCATGTAATATTAATACACTAGTGATATTAATATACATATAAATTAACTCTTAGAAATGGTGAGTTCTGATGTCTTTTTTTTTTTTATGGTCATCACAAAGTGTTGATGTCATCACTTTAGTAAAACATATGTTACAAGGTATAATAGACCACCTGTACTGTAAATTACTATGGATATGAATTTATTTCGGCGACCCTTTACTTTTGTATAGTTGTGGAATTTCAAGGGTCTGTCTAATCTTATTTTCTCTGACGTCCTAGTGGATGCTGGGAACTCCGTAAGGACCATGGGGAATAGCGGCTCCGCAGGAGACTGGGCACAAAAGTAAAGCTTTAGGACTACCTGGTGTGCACTGGCTCCTCCCCCTATGACCCTCCTCCAAGCCTCAGTTAGATTTTTGTGCCCGACCGAGCAGGGTGCAATCTAGGGGGCTCTCCTGAGCTTCTTAGAAAAAGTTAGTTTTAGGTTTCTTATTTTCAGTGAGACCTGCTGGCAACAGGCTCACTGCATCGAGGGACTAAGGGGAGAAGAAGCTAACCTGCCTGCTTGCAGCCAGCTTGGGCTTCTTGGCTACTGGACACCATTAGCTCCAGAGGGACCGAACACAGGCCCAGCCTCGGAGTCCGGTCCCAGAGCCGCGCCGCCGGCCCCCTTACAGAGCCAGAAGCAAGAAGAGGTCCGGAAAATCGGGGGCAGAAGACATCCGTCTTCAACAAGGTAGCGCACAGCACTGCAGCTGTGCGCCATTGCTCCTCAGGCACACTTCACACTCCGGTCACTGAGGGTGCAGGGCGCTAGGGGGGGGCGCCCTGAGCAGCAATATAAACACCTTGGCTGGCGAAAATACACCACATATAACCCCCAGGGCTATATGGATGTATTTTAACCCCTGCAATAATTCAGCAAAAAGCGGGAGAAAAGTCTGCCGAGAAGGGTGCGGAGCCTATCTCCTCAGCACACTGGCGCCATTTTCCATCACAGCTCCGCTGGAAGGACGTCTCCCTGACTCTCCCCTGCAGTCCTGCACTACAGAAAAGGGTAAAAAAGAGAGGGGGGGCACTAATTTGGCGCAGTTTGATAATATCAGCAGCTATAAAGGGAAAAACACATTATATAGTGGTATCCCTGTGTGTATATATAGCGCTCTGGTGTGTGCTGGCATACTCTCCCTCTGTCTCCCCAAAGGGCTAGTGGGGTCCTGTCCTCTATCAGAGCATTCCCTGTGTGTGTGCGGTGTGTCGGTACGATTGTGTCGACATGTTTGAGGAGGAAAATGATGTGGAGGCGGAGCAATTGCCTGTAATAGAGATGTCACCCCCTAGGGAGTCGACACCTGAGTGGATGGGCTTATGGAAGGAATTACGTGACAGTGTCAGCTCTTTACAAAAGACAGTTGACGACATGAGACAGCCGGCTACTCAGCTTGTGCCTGTCCAGGCGTCTCAAAGGCCATCAGGGGCTCTAAAACGCCCGTTACCTCAGATGGCAGACACAGACGCCGACACGGATACTGACTCCAGTGTCGACGATGAAGAGACGAATGTGACTTCCAGTAGGGCCACACGTTACATGATTGAGGCAATGAAAAATGTTTTACATATTTCTCTAACGTCCTAGTGGATGCTGGGGACTCCGTCAGGACCATGGGGATTAGCGGCTCCGCAGGAGACAGGGCACAAAAGCAAGCTTTTAGGATCACATGGTGTGTACTGGCTCCTCCCCCTATGACCCTCCTCCAAGCCTCAGTTAGGTTTTTGTGCCCGGCCGAGAAGGGTGCAATCTAGGTGGCTCTCTTAAAGAGTTGCTTAGAAAAAGTTTTTAGGTTCTTTATTTTCAGTGAGTCCTGCTGGCAACAGGCTCACTGCATCGAGGGACTTAGGGGAGAGATTTTCAACTCACCTGTGTGCAGGATGGATTGGATTCTTAGGCTACTGGACATAGCTCCAGAGGGAGTCGGAACAAAGGGCTCGCCCTGGGGTTCGTCCCGGAGCCGCGCCGCCGACCCCCCTTGCAGACGCTGAAGATGAAGAGGTCCGGAACCAGGCGGCAGAAGACTCTCAGTCTTCATCAGGTAGCGCACAGCACTGCAGCTGTGCGCCATTGTTGTCAGCACACTTCACACAGCGGTCACGGAGGGTGCAGGGCGCTGGAGGGGGGCGCCCTGGGCAGCAATGTATAATACCTGTATGGCGAAAAATACATCGCATATAGCCCTTGAGGCTATATGGATGTATTTAACCCCTGCCAGATATCTAAAACTCCGGAGAAGAAGCCCGCCGAAAAGGGGGCGGGGCCTATTCTCCTCAGCACACAGCGCCATTTTCCCTCACAGAAAGGCTGGTGGGAAGGCTCCCATGCTCTTCCCTGCACTGCACTACAGAAACAGGGTTAAAACAGAGAGGGGGGGGCACTGATTTGGCGATATGTATATATATATTAAAATGCTATAAGGGAGGAACACTTATATAAAGGTTGTCCCTGGATAATTATAGCGTTTTGGTGTGTGCTGGCAAACTCTCCCTCTGTCTCCCCAAAGGGCTAGTGGGTCCTGTCCTCTATCAGAGCATTCCCTATGTGTGTGCTGTATGTCGGTACGTGTGTGTCGACATGTATGAGGAAAATATTGGTGAGGAGGCGGAGCAAATTGCCTGTAATGGTGATGTCACTCTCTAGGGAGTCGACACCGGAATGGATGGCTTATTTATGGAAATTACGTGACAATGTCAACACGCTGCAAGCCGGTTGACGACATGAGAGGGCCGGCGAACAAATTAGTATCTGTCCAGGCGTCTCAAACACCGTCAGGGGCTGTAAAATGCCCATTTCTCTATCGTCCTAGTGGATGCTGGGGTTCCTGAAAGGACCATGGGGAATAGCGGCTCCGCAGGAGACAGGGCACAAAAGTAAAGCTTTCCGATCAGGTGGTGTGCACTGGCTCCTCCCCCTATGACCCTCCTCCAAGCCAGTTAGATTTTTGTGCCCGGCCGAGAAGGGTGCAATCTAGGTGGCTCTCCTAAAGAGCTGCTTAGAAAAGTTTAGCTTAGGTTTTTTATTTTACAGTGAGTCCTGCTGGCAACAGGATCACTGCAACGAGGGACTTAGGGGAGAAGAAGTGAACTCACCTGCGTGCAGGATGGATTGGCTTCTTGGCTACTGGACATAAGCTCCAGAGGGACGATCACAGGTACAGCCTGGATGGTCACCGGAGCCTTGCCGCCGGCCCCCTTGCAGATGCTGAAGTAAGAAGAGGTCCAGAATCGGCGGCAGAAGACTCCTCAGTCTTCTAAAGGTAGCGCACAGCACAGCAGCTGTGCGCCATTTTCCTCTCAGCACACTTCACACGGCAGTCACTGAGGGTGCAGGGCGCTGGGAGGGGGGCGCCCTGGGAGGCAAATGAATACCTATTTTGGCTAAAAATACCTCACATATAGCCTCCGGAGGCTATATGGAGATATTTAACCCCTGCCAGAATCCGTTAAGAGCGGGAGACGAGGCCGCCGAAAAAGGGGCGGGGCCTATCTCCTCAGCACACAGCGCCATTTTCCCTCACAGAAAGGCTGGAGGGAAGGCTCCCAGGCTCTCCCCTGCACTGCACTACAGAAACAGGGTTAAAACAGAGAGGGGGGGCACTAATTTGGCGTTAGAAATATATAATAAAGATGCTATAAGGGAAAACACTTATATAAGGTTGTCCCTATATAATTATAGCGTTTTTGGTGTGTGCTGGCAAACTCTCCCTCTGTCTCTCCAAAGGGCTAGTGGGTCCTGTCCTCTATCAGAGCATTCCCTGTGTGTGTGCTGTGTGTCGGTACGTGTGTGTCGACATGTATGAGGACGATGTTGGTGAGGAGGCGGAGCAATTGCCTGTAATGGTGATGTCACTCTCTAGGGAGTCGACACCGGAATGGATGGCTTATTTAGGGAATTACGTGATAATGTCAACACGCTGCAAGGTCGGTTGACGACATGAGACGGCCGACAAACAATTAGTACCGGTCCAGACGTCTCAAAAACACCGTCGGGGGTTTTTAAAAAAAACGCCCGTTTACTTTAGTCGGTCGACACAGACACAGACAGGGACACTGAATCCAGTGTCGACGGTGAATAAACAAACGTATTCCTTATTAGGGCCACACGTTAAAGGCAATGAAGGAGGTGTTACATATTTCTGATACTACAAGTACCACAAAAGAGGGTATTATGTGGGATGTGAAAAAACTACCGTAGTTTTTCCTGAATCAGATAAATAAAGTGTGTGATGATGCGTGGGTTCCCCCCGATAGAAAATTAGGGGCGGTATACCCTTTCCCGCCAGAAGTTAGGGCGCGTTGGGAAATACCCCTTAGGGTGGATAAGGCGCTCACACGCTTATCAAAACAAGTGGCGGTACCGTCTATAGATAGGGCCGTCCTCAAGAACCAGTTGACAGGAGGCTGGAAAATATCATAAAAAGTATATACACACATACTGGTGTTATACTGCGACCAGCGATCGCCTCAGCCTGGATGTGCAGAGCTGGGGTGGCTTGGTCGGATTCCCTGACTAAAAATATTGATACCCTTGACAGGGACAGTATTTTATTGACTATAGAGCATTTAAAGGATGCATTTCTATATATGCGAGATGCACAGAGGGATATTTGCACTCTGGCATCAAGAGTAAATGCGATGTCCATATCTGCCAGAAGATGTTATGGACACGACAGTGGTCAGGTGATGCAGATTCCAAACGGCACAAAGGTGTATTGCCGTATAAAGGAAGAGGAGTTATTTGGGGTCGGTCCATCGGACCTGGTGGCCACGGCAACTGCTGGAAAATCCGCCGTTTTTACCCTAAGTCACATCTCTGCAGAAAAAGACACCGTCTTTTCAGCCTCAGTCCTTTCGTCCCTATAAGATCATATCTGCCCAGGGATAGAGGAAAGGGAAGAAGACTGCAGCAGGCAGCCCATTCCCGGAACAGAAGCGTTCCACCGCTTCTGACAAGTTCTCAGCATGGCGCTGAGAACATACAGGACCCCTGGATCCTACAAGTAGTATCCCAGGGGTACAGATTGGAATGTCGAGACGTTTCCCCTTCGCAGGCTCCTGAAGTCTGCTTTACCAAGGTCTCCCTCCGACAAGGAGGCAGTATGGGAAAAAATTCACAAGCTGTATTCCCAGCAGGTGATAATTAAATTACCCCTCCTACTACAAGAAAAGGGGTATTATTCCACACTATATTGTGGTACTGAAGCCAGAAGGCTAGGTGAGACTTATTCAAAAAATTTTTTTGAACACTTACAAAGGTTCAAATCAAGATGGAGTCACTCAGAGCAGTGATAACGAACCAGGAAAAAGGGGACTATATAGTGTCCCGGGACATCAGGGATGCTTACCTCTATGTCCCAAATTTGCCCTTCTCACTAAGGGTACCTCAGGTTCGTGGTGCAGAACTGTCACTATCAGTTTCAGACGCTGCCGTTTGGATTGTCCACGGCACCCCGGGTCTTTACCAAGGTAATGGCCGAAATGATTCTTCTTCGAAGAAAAGGCGTCTTAATTATCCCTTACTTGGACGATCTCCTGATAAGGGCATAGTCCAGGGAACAGTTGGAGGTCGGAGTAGCACTATCTCGGATACTGCTACAACAGCACGGGTGGATTCTAAATATTCCAAAATCGCAGCTGATCCCGACGACACGTCTGCTGTGCCTAGGGATGATTCTGGACACAGTCCAGAAAAAGGTGTTTCTCCCGGAAGAGAAAGCCAGGGAGTTATCCGAGCTAGTCAGGAACCTCCTAAAAACAGTGCATCATTGCACAAGGGTCCTGGTAAAAATGGTGGCTTCCTACGAAGCAATTCCATTCGGCAGATTTCACGCAAGAACTTTTCAGTGGGATCTGCTGGACAAATGGTCCGGATCGCATCTTCAGATGCATCAGCGGATAACCCTATATCCAAGGACAAGGGTGTCTCTCCTGTGGTGGTTATAGAGTGCTCATCTTCTAGAGGGCCGCAGATTCGGCATTCAGGATTGGATGCTGGTGACCACGGAGCCCAGCCCGAGAGGCTGGGGAGCAGTCACACAAGGAAAAAATTTCCAGGGAGTGTGATCAAGTCTGGAGACTTTTCTCCACATAAATATACTGGAGCTAAGGGTAAATTTATAATGCTCTAAGCTTAGCAAGACCTCTGCTTCAAGGTCAGCCGGTATTGATCCAGTGGGAAAAACATCACGGCAGTCGCCCACGTAAACAGACAGGGCGACACAAGAAGCAGGAGGGCAATGGCAAAAACTGCAAGGACTTTTCGCTGGGCGGAAAATCATGTGATAGCACTGTCAGCAGTGTTTCATCCCGGGAATGGAAACTGGGAAGCAGACTTCCTCAGCAGGCACGACCTCCACCCGGGAGAGTGGAAACTTCATCGGGAAGTTTTTTCCACATGATTGTAAACCGTTGGGAAATACCAAAGGTGGACATGATGGCGTCCCGTCTGAACAAAAAACGGGACAGGTATTGCGCCAGGTCAAGAGACCCTCAGGCAATAGCTGTGGACGTTCTGGTAACACCGTGGGTGTACCAGTCGGTGTATGTGTTCCCTCCTCTGCTTCTCATACCTAAGGTGCTGAAAATTATAAGACGTAGAGGAGTAAGAACTATACTCATGGCTCCGGATTGGCCAAGAAGGACTTGGTACCCGGAACTTCAAGAGATGCTTACAGAGGTCTTATGGCCTCTGCCGCTAAGAAGGGACTTGCTTCAGCAAGTACCATGTCTGTTCCAAGACTTACCGCAGCTGCGTTTGTCGGCATGGCGGTGGAAAGCCGGATCCTAAGGGAAAAAGGCATTCCGGAAGAGGTCATTCCTACCCTGGTCAAAGCCAGAAAGGAGGTGACCGCACGACATTATCACCACATGTGGCGAAAATATGTTGCGTGGTGTGAGGCCAGGAAGGCCCCACAAAGAAATTTCAACTCGGTCGTTTCTTGCATTTCCTGCAAACAGGAGTGTCTATGGGCCTCAAATTGGGGTCCATTAAGGTTCAAATTTCGGCCCTGTCGATTTTCTTCCAGAAAGAATTGGCTTCAGTTCCTGAAGTCCAGAAGTTTGTCAAGGGAGTATTGCATATACAACCCCCTTTTGTGCCTCCAGTGGCACTGTGGGATCTCAACGTAGTTCTGGGATTCCTCAAATCACATTGGTTTAAAACCAGTCAAATCTGTGGATTTGAAGCATCTCACATGAAAAGTGACCATGCTCTTGGCCCTGGCCTGGACCAGGCGAGTGTCAAATTGGTGGTTTTTTCTCAAAAAAGCCCATATCTGTTTGTCCATTCGGACAGGGCAGAGCTGCGGACTCGTCCCCAGTTCTCTCCCTAAGGTGGTGTCAGTGTTTCACCTGAACCAGCTTATTGTGGTGCCTTGCACCTACTAGGGACTTGGAGGACTCCAAGTTGCTAGATGTTGTCAGGGCCCTGAAAATATGTTCCAGGACGGCTGGAGTCAGGAAAACTGACTTGCTGTTATCCTGTATGCACCCAACAAATTGGGTGCTCTTGCTTCTAAGCAGACTATTGCTAGTTGGATGTGTAATACAATTCAGCTTGCACATTCTGTGGCAGGCCTGCCACAGCCAAAATATGTAAATGCCCATTCCACAAGGAAGGTGGGCTCATCTTGGGCGGCTGCCCGAGGGGTCTCGGCTTTACAACTTTGCCGAGCAGCTACTTGGTCAGGGGCAAACACGTTTGCTAAATTCTACAAATTTGATACCCTGGCTAAGGAGGACCTGGAGTTCTCTCATTCGGTGCTGCAGAGTCATCCGCACTCTCCCGCCCGTTTGGGAGCTTTGGTATAATCCCCATGGTCCTTTCAGGAACCCCAGCATCCACTAGGACGATAGAGAAAATAAGAATTTACTTACCGATAATTCTATTTCTCGGAGTCCGTAGTGGATGCTGGGCGCCCATCCCAAGTGCGGATTATCTGCAATACTTGTACATAGTTACAAAAATCGGGTTATTATTGTTGTGAGCCATCTTTTCAGAGGCTCCGCTGTTATCATACTGTTAACTGGGTTTAGATCACAAGTTGTACGGTGTGATTGGTGTGGCTGGTATGAGTCTTACCCGGGATTCAAAATTCCTCCCTTATTGTGTACGCTCGTCCGGGCACAGTACCTAACTGGCTTGGAGGAGGGTCATAGGGGGAGGAGCCAGTGCACACCACCTGATCGGAAAGCTTTACTTTTGTGCCCTGTCTCCTGCGGAGCCGCTATTCCCCATGGTCCTTTCAGGAACCCCAGCATCCACTACGGACTCCGAGAAATAGAATTATCGGTAAGTAAATTCTTATTTTCTCTATCGTCCTAGTGGATGCTGGGGTTCCTGAAAGGACCATGGGGAATAGCGGCTCCGCAGGAGACAGGGCACAAAAAGTAAAGCTTTACGATCAGGTGGTGTGTACTGGCTCCTCCCCCTATGACCCTCCTCCAAGCCTCAGTTAGATTTTTGTGCCCGGCCGAGAAGGGTGCAATCTAGGTGGCTCTCCTAAAGAGCTGCTTAGAAAAGTTTAGCTTAGGTTTTTTATTTTACAGTGAGTCCTGCTGGCAACAGGATCACTGCAACGAGGGACTTAGGGGAGAAGAAGTGAACTCACCTGCGTGCAGGATGGATTGGCTTCTTGGCTACTGGACATTAGCTCCAGAGGGACGATCACAGGTACAGCCTGGATGGTCACCGGAGCCTCGCCGCCGGCCCCCTTGCAGATGCTGAAACGAGAAGAGGTCCAGAATCGGCGGCAGAAGACTCCTCAGTCTTCTTAAGGTAGCGCACAGCACTGCAGCTGTGCGCCATTTTCCTCTCAGCACACTTCACACGGCAGTCACTGAGGGTGCAGGGCGCTGGGAGGGGGGCGCCCTGGGAGGCAAATGAAAACCTATTTTGGCTAAAAATACCTCGCATATAGCCTCCGGGGGCTATATGGAGATATTTAACCCCTGCCAGAATCCACTAAAGAGCGGGAGACGAGCCCGCCGAAAAAGGGGCGGGGCCTATCTCCTCAGCACACAGCGCCATTTTCCTCACACAGCTCCGCTGGTCAGGAAGGCTCCCAGGCTCTCCCCTGCACTGCACTACAGAAACAGGGTAAAACAAGAGAGGGGGGGCAAAATTGTGGCAAAATTATATTATTAAAGC
Organism: Pseudophryne corroboree; assembly: GCF_028390025.1. NCBI lineage: Eukaryota > Metazoa > Chordata > Amphibia > Anura > Myobatrachidae > Pseudophryne > Pseudophryne corroboree. The sequence continues at coordinate 419,620,956 of NC_086449.1, read as the reverse complement.
AGCTATACAGGGAGCACTTATTATAAGGCTATCCCTGTCATATATAGCGCTTTTTGGTGTGTGCTGGCAAACTCTCCCTCTGTCTCCCCAAAGGGCTAGTGGGGTCCTGTCTTCTTTAAGAGCATTCCCTGTGTGTCTGCTGTGGGTCGGTACGTGTGTGTCGACATGTATGAGGACGATATTGGTGTGGAGGCGGAGCAATTGCCAAATATGGGGATGTCACCCCCTAGGGGGTCGACACCAGAATGGATGCCTTTATTTATGGAATTACGGGATAGTGTCAACACGCTAAAGCAGTCGTTTGACGACATGAGACGGCCGGACAATCAATTAGCACCTGTCCAGGCGCCTCAAACACCGTCAGGGGCTGTAAAACGCCCTTTGCCTCAGTCAGTCGACACAGACCCAGACACAGGCACTGATTCCAGTGGCGACGGTGATGAATCAACCGTATTTTCCAGTAGGGCCACACGTTATATGATTTTGGCAATGAAGGAGGCGTTACATATTGCTGATACTACAGGTACCACAAAACAGGGTATTATGTGGGGTGTGAAAAAACTACCTATAGTTTTTCCTGAATCAGATGAATTAAATGAGGTGTGTGATGAAGCGTGGGTTGCCCCCGATAAAAAAAAATGCTAATTTCAAAGAAGTTATTGGCTTTATACCCTTTCCCGCCAGAGGTTAGGGCGCGCTGGGAAACACCTCCTAGGGTGGACAAGGCGCTCACACGCTTATCAAAACAAGTGGCGTTACCCTCTCCTGAGACGGCCGCACTTAAAGATCCAGCAGATAGGAGGATGGAAAATATCCAAAAAAGTATATACACACATACAGGTGTTATACTACGACCAGCTATAGCGACAGCCTGGATGTGCAGTGCTGGGGTAGCTTGGTCAGAGTCCCTGATTGAAAATATTGATACCCTGGATAGGGACAATGTTTTACTGTCTTTAGAGCAAATAAAGGATGCATTTCTTTATATGCGTGATGCACAGAGGGATATTTGCACACTGGCATCACGGGTAAGTGCTATGTCCATTTCGGCCAGAAGAAGTTTATGGACGCGACAGTGGTCAGGTGATGCGGACTCAAAACGGCATATGGAAGTTTTGCCGTATAAAGGGGAGGAGTTATTTGGTGTCGGTCTATCGGATTTGGTGGCCACGGCTACAGCCGGGAAATCCACCTTTTTACCTCAAGTCACTCCCCAACAGAAAAAGACACCGACTTTTCAACCGCAGCCCTTTCGTTCCTTTAAAAACAAGAGAGCAAAGGGATATTCATATCTGCCACGAGGCAGAGGAAGGGGGAAGAGACTGCAACAGGCAGCTCCTTCCCAGGAACAGAAGCCCTCCCCCGCTTCTACAAAAGCCTCAGCATGACGCTGGGGCTTCTCAAGCGGACTCGGGGGTGGTGGGGGGTCGTCTCAAGAATTTCAGCGCGCAGTGGGCTCACTCGCAGGTAGATCCCTGGATCCTGCAGATAATATCTCGGGGGTACAGGTTGGAACTAGAGACGGATCCACCTCGCCGTTTCCTGAAGTCTGCTTTACCAACGTCCCCCTCCGACAGGGTGACGGTCTTGGAAGCCATTCACAAGCTGTACTCTCAGCAGGTGATAGTCAAGGTACCTCTTTTACAACAAGGAAAGGGGTATTATTCCACTCTATTTGTGGTACCGAAGCCGGATGGCTCGGTAAGACCTATTCTAAATCTGAAATCCTTGAACCTGTACATAAAGAAGTTCAAGTTCAAGATGGAGTCACTCAGAGCAGTGATAGCGAACCTGGAAGAAGGGGACTTTATGGTATCCTTGGACATCAAGGATGCGTATCTCCACGTTCCAATTTACCCCTCACACCAGGGGTACCTCAGGTTCGTCGTACAGAACTGTCACTATCAGTTTCAGACGCTGCCATTTGGATTGTCCACGGCACCTCGGGTCTTTACCAAGGTAATGGCCGAGATGATGATTCTTCTTCGAAGAAAAGGCGTATTAATTATCCCATACTTGGACGATCTCCTAATAAGGGCAAGGTCCAGAGAACAGCTAGAGATGGGATTAGCACTGTCTCAAGAAGTGCTAAAACAGCACGGGTGGATTCTGAATATTCCAAAATCCCAGTTAATTCCGACAACACGTCTGCTGTTCCTAGGGATGATTCTGGACACGGTTCAGAAAAAGGTTTTTCTCCCGGAGGAAAAAGCCAAGGAGTTATCCGAACTTGTCAGGAACCTCCTAAAACCAGGAAAGGTGTCTGTACATCAATGCACAAGAGTCCTGGGAAAAATGGTGGCTTCTTACGAAACAATTCCATTCGGCAGATTCCACGCAAGAATTTTCCAGAGGGATCTGTTGGACAAATGGTCAGGGTCGCATCTTCAGATGCACCAGCGGATAACCCTGTCTCCAAGGACAAGGGTATCTCTTCTGTGGTGGTTGCAGAGTGCTCATCTATTGGAGGGCCGCAGATTCGGCATACAGGATTGGATCCTGGTGACCACGGACGCCAGCCTGAGAGGCTGGGGAGCAGTCACACAAGGAAGAAACTTCCAGGGCGTGTGGTCGAGCCTGGAAACGTCTCTTCACATAAACATTCTGGAACTAAGAGCAATCTACAATGCTCTAAGCCAGGCAGAACCTCTGCTTCAAGGAAAACCGGTGTTGATCCAGTCGGACAACATCACGGCAGTCGCCCATGTGAACAGACAGGGCGGCACAAGAAGCAGGAGTGCAATGGCAGAAGCTGCAAGGATTCTTCGCTGGGCAGAGAATCATGTGATAGCACTGTCAGCAGTGTTCATCCCGGGAGTGGACAACTGGGAAGCAGACTTCCTCAGCAGACACGACCTTCACCCGGGAGAGTGGGGTCTTCATCCAGAAGTTTTCCACATGCTGGTAACCCGTTGGGAAAGACCAATGGTGGACATGATGGCGTCTCGCCTCAACAAAAAACTGGACAGGTATTGCGCCAGGTCAAGAGATCCGCAGGCAATAGCTGTGGACGCGCTGGTAACGCCTTGGGTGTACCAGTCGGTGTATGTGTTTCCTCCTCTGCCTCTCATACCAAAAGTATTGAGAATTATACGGCAAAGAGGCGTAAGAACGATACTAGTGGTTCCGGATTGGCCAAGAAGGACTTGGTACCCGGAACTTCAAGAGATGATCACGGAAGATCCGTGGCCTCTACCTCTGAGAAGGGACTTGCTTCAGCAGGGTCCCTGTCTGTTTCAAGACTTACCGCGGCTGCGTTTGACGGCATGGCGGCTGAACGCCGGATCCTAAAGGAAAAAGGCATGCCGGAAGAAGTCATTCCTACTTTGATTAAAGCAAGGAAGGAAGTAACCGCGCAACATTATCACCGCATTTGGCGAAAATATGTTGCGTGGTGCGAGGATCGGAGTGCTCCGACGGAGGAATTTCAACTGGGTCGATTCCTACATTTCCTGCAATCAGGATTGTCTATGGGTCTCAAATTGGGATCTATTAAGGTTCAAATTTCGGCCCTGTCGATTTTCTTCCAGAAAGAATTGGCTTCAGTTCCTGAAGTCCAGACTTTTGTTAAGGGAGTGCTGCATATACAGCCCCCTGTGGTGCCTCCAGTGGCACCGTGGGATCTCAATGTTGTTTTGGACTTTCTCAAATCTCATTGGTTTGAACCACTAAAAACTGTGGATTTGAAATATCTCACATGGAAAGTGACCATGCTACTAGCCCTGGCTTCGGCCAGGAGAGTGTCAGAACTGGCAGCTTTATCTTACAAAAGCCCATATCTGATTTTCCATTCGGACAGGGCAGAACTGCGGACTCGTCCGCATTTTCTCCCTAAGGTGGTGTCAGCATTTCATCTGAACCAGCCTATTGTAGTGCCTGCGGCTACAAGCGACTTGGAGGACTCCAAGTTGTTGGACGTTGTCAGAGCTTTAAAAATATACATTTCAAGGACAGCTGGAGTCAGGAAATCTGACTCACTGTTTATACTATATGCTCCCAACAAGTTGGGCGCTCCTGCGTCTAAGCAGACTATTGCTCGCTGGATTTGTAGTACGATTCAGCTTGCACATTCTGTGGCAGGCCTGCCACAGCCAAAATCGGTAAAAGCCCACTCCACAAGGAAGGTGGGTTCTTCTTGGGCGGCTGCCCGAGGGGTCTCGGCATTACAACTCTGCCGAGCGGCTACGTGGTCGGGGGAGAACACGTTTGTAAAATTCTACAAATTTGATACCCTGGCTAAGGAGGACCTGGAGTTCTCTCATTCGGTGCTGCAGAGTCATCCGCACTCTCCCGCCCGTTTGGGAGCTTTGGTATAATCCCCATGGTCCTTTCAGGAACCCCAGCATCCACTAGGACGATAGAGAAAATAAGAATTTACTTACCGATAATTCTATTTCTCGGAGTCCGTAGTGGATGCTGGGCGCCCATCCCAAGTGCGGATTATCTGCAATAATTGTACATAGTTATTGTTACCTAATTCGGGTTATTGTTGTAGGGAGCCATCTTTCAGAGGCTCCTCTGTTATCATACTGTTAACTGGGTTTAGATCACAGGTTGTACGGTGTGATTGGTGTGGCTGGTATGAGTCTTACCCGGGATTCATAAATCCTTCCTTATTGTGTACGCTCGTCCGGGCACAGTATCCTAACTGAGGCTTGGAGGAGGGTCATAGGGGGAGGAGCCAGTACACACCACCTGATCGTAAAGCTTTACTTTTTGTGCCCTGTCTCCTGCGGAGCCGCTATTCCCCATGGTCCTTTCAGGAACCCCAGCATCCACTACGGACTCCGAGAAATAGAATTATCGGTAAGTAAATTCTTATTTTACCTCAGTCGGTCGACACAGACCCAGACACGGACACTGATTTCAGTGTCGACGGTGAAGAAACAAACGTATTTTCTTTTAGGGCCACACGTTAAGGGCAATGAAGGAGGTGTTACATATTTCTGATACTCCAAGTACCACAAAAAAGGGTATTATGTGTGAGGTGAAAAAAAAAAAAAAAAAAACTACCTGTAGTTTTTCCTGAATCAGATAAATTAAATGAAGTGTGTGATGATGCGTGAGTTTCCCCCGATAGAAAATTATTGGCGGTATACCCTTTCCCGCCAGAAGTTAAGGCGCGGTGGGAAACACCCCTCAGGGTGGATAAGGCGCTCACACGCTTATCAGAACAAGTAGCGGTACCATCTACGGATAGGGCCGTACTTAAGGAGCCAGCTGATAGGAGGCTGAAAAATATCCTAAAAAGTATACACACACATGCTGGTGTTATACTGCGACCAGCGATCGCCTCAGCCTGGATGTGCAGAGCTGAGGTGGCTTGGTCGGATTCCCTGACTAAAAATATTGATACCTTTGACAGGGACAGTATTTTATTGACTATAGAGCATTTAAAGGATGCATTTCTATATATGTGAGATGCGCAGAGGGATATTTGCACTCTGGCATCAAGAGTAAATGCGATGTCCATATCTGCAAGAAGATGTTTATGGACACGACAGTGGTCAGGTGATGCAGATTCCAAACGGCACAAAGATGTATTGCCGTATAAAGGGGAGGAGTTATTTGGGGTCGGTCCATGGGACCTGGTGGCCAGGGCAACTGCTGGAAAATCCACCGTTTTTTACCCTAAGTCACATCTCTGCAGAAAAAGACACCGTCTTTTCAGTCTCAGTCCTTTCGTCCCTATAAGAGTCATATCTGCCCAGGGATAGAGGAAAGGGAAGAAGACTGCAGCAGGCAGCCCATTCCCAGGAACAGAAGCCCTCCACCGCTTCTACCAAGTTCTCAGCATGACGCTGGGACCGTACAGGACCCCTGGATCCTACAAGTAGTACCCAAGGGGTACAGATTGGAATGTCGAGAGGTTTCCCCCCTCGCAGGTTCCTGTAGTCTGCTGTACCAATGTCTCCCTCCGACAGGGAGGCAGTATTGAAAACAATTCACAAGCTGTATTCCCAGCAGGTGATAATAAATTTACCCCTCCGACAACAAGGAAAGGGGTATTACTCCACACTATATGGTGGTACTGAAGGCTAGGTGAGACCTATTCTAAATCTGAAAAATTTGAACACTTACAAGGGTTCAAATCCAGATGGAGTCACTCAGAGCAGTGATAGCAAAGAACAAGGGGACTATATGGTGTCCCGGGACATCAGGGATGCTTACCTCCATGTCCCAAAATTTGCCTTTTCTCACCAAGGGTACCTCAGGTTCGTGGTACAGAACTGTCACTATCAGTTTCAAGACGATGCCGTTGGATTGTCCAAGGCACCCCGGGTCCTTACCAAGGTAATGACCGAAAGGAGGATTCGTCTTCAAAGAAAATGGACGACCTCCTGATAAGAACAAGGTCCAGAGAACAGTTGGAGGTCGGAGTAGCACTATCTCAAGTAGCTCTACGACAGCACGGGTGGATTCTAAATATTCCAAAACCGCAGTTGTTCCGACGACACGTCTGCTGGTCCTAGGGATGATTCTGGACACAGTCCAGGAAAAGGTGTTTCTCCCAGAGGAGAAAGCCAGGGAGTTATCCGAGCTAATCGGGATCCTCCTAAAACCAGGAAAAGTGTCAGTGCATCATTGCACAAGAGTCCTGGTAAAAATGGTGGCTTATTACGAAGCGCTTCCATTCGGCAGATTTCACGCAAGAACTCTTCAGTGGGATCTGCTGGACAAATGGTCCGGATCGCATCTTCAGATGCATCAGCGGATAACCCTATATCCAAGGACAAGGGTGTCTCTCCTGTGGTGATTACAGTGTGCTCATCTTCTAGAGGGCCGCAGATTCGGCATTCAGGATTGGATGCTAGTGACCACGGAGGCCAGCCTGAGAGGATGGGGAGCAGTCACACAAGGAGTGTGATCAAGTCTGGAGAATTCTCTCCACATAAATATACTGGAGCTAAGAGCAAATTTATAATGCTCTAAGCTTAGCAAGACCTCTGCTTCAAGGTCAGCCGGTATTGATCCAGTGGGATAACATCACGGCAGTCGCCCACGTAAACAGAAAGGGCGGCACAAGAAGCAGGAGGGCAGTGGCAAAACTGCAAGGATTTTTCGCTAGGCGGAAAATCATGTGATAGCACTGTCAGCAGTGTTCATTCCGGGAGTGGACGACTGGGAAGCAGACTTCCTCAGCAGGCACGACCTCCACCCGGGAGAGTGGGAACTTCATCGGGAAGTTTTCCGCATGATTGTGAACCGTTGGGAAAGACCAAAGGTGGACATGATGGCGTCCCGCCCGAACAAAAAATGGGACGGGTATTGCGCCAGGTCACGAGACCTTCAGGCGATAGCTGTGGGCGTCCTGGTAACACCGTGGGTGTAACAGTCGGTGTATGTGTTCCCTCCTCTGCTTCTCATAACCAAGGTATTGAGAATTATAAGACATAGAGGAGTAAGAACTATACTCGTGGCTCCGGATTGGCCAAGAGGGACTTGGTAACCGGAACTTCGAGAGATGCTCACAGAGGACTAATGGCCTCGGGAGCTAAGAAGGGATTTGCTTTCAGCAAGTACCATGTCTGTTCCAAGAGGAACCGTGGCATCGGCCTTTAAGAAAGGACCTGCTCCAGCAGGGACCTTGTCTGTTCCAAGACTTACCGCGACTGCGTTTGACGGCATGGCGGTTTTGAACGCCGGATCCTAAGGGAAAAGGCATTCCGGAAGAGGTCATACCTACCCTGGTCAAAGCCAGGAAGGAGGTGACCGCACAACGTTATCACCACATGTGGTAAAAATATGTTGCGTGGGTGAGGCCAGGAAGGCCCCACGAAAAAATTTCAACTAGGTCGATTTCTGCACTTCCTGCAAACAGGAGTGTCTATGAGCCTCAAATTGGGATCCATTAAGGTTCAAGTTTCGGCCCTATAGATTTTCTTCCAGAAAGAATTGGCTTCAGTTCCTGAAGTCCAGACGTTTGTCAAGGGAGTATTGCATATACAGCCCTTGTGTGCCTCCAGTGGCACCGTGGGATCTCAACGTAGTGTTGGGATTTCTCAAATCATATTGGTTTGAACCACTCAAATCTGTGGATTTGAAATATCTCACATGGAAAGTGACCATGCTGTTGGCCCTGGCCTCGGCCAGGCGATTGTCAAAATTGGCGGCTTTGTCTTACAAAAGCCCATATTTGATTTTCCATTCGGACAGGGCAGAACTGCGGACTCGTCCCCAGTTTCTTCCTAAGGTGGTGTCAGCGTTTCACCTGAAACAACCTATTGTGGTGCCTGCGGCTACTAGGGACTTGGAGGACTCCAAGTTGCTAGACGTTGTCAGGGCCCTGAAAATATATATATATATATATATATATATATATATATATATATATATATATATATATATATATATAAATATATATATATATAATTAATTCCAGGACGGCTGGAGTCAGAAAGTCTGACTTGCTGTTTATATTGTAGGCACCCAAAAAGCTGGGTGCTCCTGCTTCTAAGCAGACTATTGCTCATTGGATTTGTAGTACAATTCAGCTTGCACATTCTGTGGCAGGCCTGCCACAGCCAAAATATGTAAATGCCCATTCCACAAGGAAGGTGGGCTCATCTTGGGCGGCTGCCCGAGGGGTCTCGGCTTTACAACTTTGCCGAGCAGCTACTTGGTCAGGGGCAAACACGTTTGCTAAATTCTACAAATTTGATACCCTGGCTGAGGAGGACCTGGAGTTCTCTCATTCGGTGCTGCAGAGTCATCCGCACTCTCCCGCCCGTTTGGGAGCTTTGGTATAATCCCCATGGTCCTGACGGAGTCCCCAGCATCCACTAGGACGTTAGAGAAAATAAGATTTTACTTACCGATAAATCTATTTCTCATAGTCCGTAGTGGATGCTGGGCGCCCATCCCAAGTGCTGATTGTCTGCATTACTTGTACATAGTTATTGTTACAAAAAAATCGGGTTATTATTGTTGTGAGCCATCTTTTTTAGAGGCTACTTCATTGTTATCATACTGTTAACTGGGTTCAAATCACAAGTTGTACGGTGTGATTGGTGTGGCTGGTATGAGTCTTACCCGGGATTCAAGATCCTTCCTTATTGTGTACGCTCGTCCGGGCACAGTACCTAACTGAGGCTTGGAGGAGGGTCATAGGGGGAGGAGCCAGTACACACCATGTGATCCTAAAAGCTTGCTTTTGTGCCCTGTCTCCTGCGGAGCCGCTAATCCCCATGGTCCTGACGGAGTCCCCAGCATCCACTACGGACTATGAGAAATAGATTTATCGGTAAGTAAAATCTTATTTTCTGATAATACAAGTACCACTAAAAAGGGTATTATGTTTGGTGAGAAAAAACTGCCTGTAGTTTCTCTATCGTCCTAGTGGATGCTGGGGTTCCTGAAAGGACCATGGGGAATAGCGGCTCCGCAGGAGACAGGGCACAAAAAGTAAAGCTTTAGGATCAGGTGGTGTGCACTGGCTCCTCCCCCTATGACCCTCCTCCAAGCCAGTTAGATTTTTGTGCCCGGCCGAGAAGGGTGCAATCTAGGTGGCTCTCCTAAAGAGCTGCTTAGGAAAGTTTAGCTTAGGTTTTTTATTTTACAGTGAGTCCTGCTGGCAACAGGATCACTGCAACGAGGGACTTAGGGGAGAAGAAGTGAACTCACCTGCGTGCAGGATGGATTGGCTTCTTGGCTACTGGACATCAGCTCCAGAGGGACGATCACAGGTACAGCCTGGATGGTCACCGGAGCCTTGCCGCCGGCCCCCTTGCAGATGCTGAAGTAAGAAGAGGTCCAGAATCGGCGGCAGAAGACTCCTCAGTCTTCTAAAGGTAGCGCACAGCACTGCAGCTGTGCGCCATTTTCCTCTCAGCACACTTCACACGGCAGTCACTGAGGGTGCAGGGCGCTGGGAGGGGGGCGCCCTGGGAGGCAAATGAATACCTATTTTGGCTAAAAATACCTCACATATAGCCTCCGGAGGCTATATGGAGATATTTAACCCCTGCCAGAATCCGTTAAGAGCGGGAGACGAGGCCGCCGAAAAAGGGGCGGGGCCTATCTCCTCAGCACACAGCGCCATTTTCCCTCACAGAAAGGCTGGAGGGAAGGCTCCCAGGCTCTCCCCTGCACTGCACTACAGAAATAGGGTTAAAACAGAGAGGGGGGGCACTAATTTGGCGATATGCTTATATATATATTAAGATGCTATAAGGGAAAACACTTATATAAGGTTGTCCCTATATAATTATAGCGTTTTTGGTGTGTGCTGGCAAACTCTCCCTCTGTCTCTCCAAAGGGCTAGTGGGTCCTGTCCTCTATCAGAGCATTCCCTGTGTGTGTGCTGTGTGTCGGTACGTGTGTGTCGACAGGTAGGAGGACGATGTTGGTGAGGAGGCGGAGCAATTGCCTGTAATGGTGATGTCACTCTCTAGGGAGTCGACACCGGAATGGATGGCTTATTTAGGAAATTACGTGATAATGTCAACACGCTGCAAAGTCGGTTGACGACATGAGACGGCCGACAAACAATTAGTACGGTCCAGACGTCTCAAAAACACCGTCAAGGGTTTTAAAACGCCCGTTTACTTTAGTCGGTCGACACAGACACAGACAGGGACACTGAATCCAGTGTCGACGGTGAATAAACAAACGTATTCCTTATTAGGGCCACACGTTAAAGGCAATGAAGGAGGTGTTACGTATTTCTGATACTACAAGTACCACAAAAGAGGGTATTATGTGGGATGTGAAAAAACTACCATAGTTTTTCCTGAATCAGATAAATTAAATAAAGTGTGTGATGATGCGTGGGTTCCCCCCGATAGAAAATTATGGGCGGTATACCCTTTCCCGCCAGAAGTTAGGGCGCGTTGGGAAACACCCCTTTAAGGTGGATAAGGCGCTCACACGCTTATCAAAACAAGTGGCGGTACCGTCTATAGATAGGGCCGTCCTCAAGGACCAGCTGACAAGGCTGGAAAATATAATAAAAAGTATATACACACATACTGGTGTTATACTGCGGCCAGCGATCGCCTCAGCCTGGATGTGCAGAGCTAGGGTGGCTTGGTCGGATTCCCTGACTAAAAATATTGATACCCTTGACAGGGACAGTATTTTATTGACTATAGAGCATTTCTATATATGCGAGATGCACAGAGGGATATTTGCACTCTGGCATCATGAATAAACGCGATGTCCATAACTGCCAGAAGATGTTATGGACACGACAGTGGTCAGGTGATGCAGATTCCAAACGGCACAGTATGGCCGTATAAAGGAAGAGGACTTGTTTGGGGTCGGTCCATCGGACCTGGTGGTCACGGCAACTGCTGGAAAATCCACCGTTTTTTACCCTAAGTCACATCTCTGCAGAAAAAGACACCGTCTTTTCAGCCTCAGTCCTCTCGTCCCTATAAGATCATATCTGCCCAGGGATAGAGGAAAGGGAAGAAGACTGCAGCAGGCAGCCCATTCCCAGGAACAGAAGCGTTCCACCGCGTCTGACAAGTTCTCAGCATGGCGCTGAGACCGTACAGGACCCCTGGATCCTACAAGTAGTATCCCGGGGGTACAGATGGGAATGTCGAGACGTTTCCCCTTCGCAGGCTCCTGAAGTCTGCTTTACCAAGTCTCCCTCCGACAAGGAGGTAGTATGGGAAAAAATTCACAAGCTGTATTCCCAGCAGGTGATAATTAAATTACCCCTCCTACTACAGAAAAGGGGTATTATTCCACACTATATTGTGGTACTGAAGCCAGAAGGCTAGGTGAGACTTATTCTAAAAATTTTTTTTTGAACACTTACAAAGGTTCAAATTAAGATGAAGTCACTCAGAGCAGTGATAACGAACCAGGAAGAAGGGGACTATATAGTGTCCCGGACATCAGGGATGCTTACCTCTATGTCCCAAATTTGCCCTTCTCACTAAGGGTACCTCAGGTTCGTGGTGCAGAACTGTCACTATCAGTTTCAGACGCTGCCGTTTGGATTGTCCACGGCACCCCGGGGTCTTTACCAAGGTAATGGCCGAATTGATGATTCTTCTTCGAAGAAAAGGCGTCTTAATTATCCCTTACTTGGACGATCTCCTGATAGGGGCATAGTCCAGGGAACAGTTGGAGGTCGGAGTAGCACTATCTCGGATACTGCTACAATCAGCACGGGTGGATTCTAAATATTCCAAAATCGCAGCTGATCCCGACGACACGTCTGCTGTGCCTAGGGATGATTCTGGACACAGTCCAGAAAAAGGTGTTTCTCCCGGAAGAGAAAGCCAGGGAGTTATCCGAGCAAGTCAGGAACCTCCTAAAAACAGTGCATCATTGCACAAGGGTCCTGGTAAAAATGGTGGCTTCCTACGAAGCAATTCCATTCGGCAGATTTCACGTAAGAACTTTTCAGTGGGATCTGCTGGACAAATGGTCCGGATCGCATCTTCAGATGCATCAGCGGATAACCCAATATCCAAGGACAAGGGTGTCTCTCCTGTGGTGGTTATAGAGTGCTCATCTTCTAGAGGGCCGCAGATTCGGCATTCAGGATTGGATGCTGGTAACCACGGAGCCCAGCCTGAGAGGCTGGGGAGCAGTCACACAAGGGAAAAATTTCCAGGGAGTGTGATCAAGTATGGAGACTTTTCTCCACATAAATATACTGGAGCTAAGGGTAAATTTATAATGCTCTAAGCTTAGCAAGACCTCTGCTTCAAGGTCAGCCGGTATTGATCCAGTGGGAAAAACATCACGGCAGTCGCCCACGTAAACAGACAGGGCGACACAAGAAGCAGGAGGGCAATGGCAGAAACTGCAAGGATTTTTCGCTGGGCGGAAAATCATGTGATAACACTGTCAGCAGTTTTTCATCCCGGGAATGGAAACTGGGAAGCAGACTTCCTCAGCACGACCTCCACCCGGGAGAGTGGAAACTTCATTGAGAAGTTTTTTCCACATGATTGTAAACCGTTGGGAAATACCAAAGGTGGACATGATGGCGTCCCGTCTGAACAAAAAACGGGACAGGTATTGCGCCAGGTCAAGAGACCCTCAGGCAATAGATGTGGACGTTCTGGTAACACCGTGGGTGTACCAGTCGGTGTATGTGTTCCCTCCTCTGCTTCTCATACCTAAGGTGCTGAGAATTATAAGACGTAGAGGAGTAAGAACTATACTCATGGCTCCGGATTGGCCAAGAAGGACTTGGTACCCGGAACTTCAAGAGATGCTTACAGAGGTCTTATGGCCTCTGCCGCTAAGAAGGGACTTGCTTCAGCAAGTACCATGTCTGTTCCAAGACTTACCGCAGCTGCGTTTGTCGGCATGGCGATGGAAAGCCGGATCCTAAGGGAAAAAAGGCATTCCGGAAGAGGTCATTCCTACCCTGGTCAAAGCCAGAAAGGAGGTGACCGCACAACATTATCACCACGTGTGGCGAAAATATGTTGCGTGGTGTGAGGCCAGGAAGGCCCCACAAAGAAATTTCAACTCGGTCGTTTCCTGCATTTCCTGCAAACAGGAGTGTCTATGGGCCTCAAATTGGGGTCCATTAAGGTTCAAATTCGGCCCTGTAAATTTTCTTCCAGAAAGAATTGGCTTCAGTTCCTGAAGTCCAGAAGTTTGTCAAGGGAGTATTGCATATACAAACCCCTTTTTTGTGCCTCCAGTGGCACTGTGGGATCTCAACGTAGTTCTGGGATTCCTCAAATCACATTGGTTTAAAACCAGTCAAATATGTGGATTTGAAGCATCTCACATAAAAAGTGACCATGCTCTTGGCCCTGGCCTGGACCAGGCGAGTGTCAAATTGGTGTTTTTTTCTCAAAAAAGCCCATATCTGTTTGTCCATTCGGACAGGGCAGAGCTGCGGACTCGTCCCCAGTTCTCTCCCTAAGGTGGTGTCAGTGTTTCACCTGAACCAGCTTATTGTGGTGCCTTGCACCTACTAGGGACTTGGAGGACTCCAAGTTGCTAGAAGTTGTCAGGGCCCTGAAAATATGTTCCAGGACAGCTGGAGTCAGAAAATCTGACTCGCTGTTTATACTGTATGCACCCAACAAGTTGGGTGCGCCTGCTTCTAAGCAGTCGATTGCTCGTTGGATTTGTAACACAATTCAACTTGCACATTCTGAGGCAGGCCTGCCACAGTCTAAATCGGTTAAGGCCCATTCCACAAGGAAGGTGGGCTCATCTTGGGCGGCTGCCCGAGAGGTCTCGGCATTACAACTCTGCCGAGCAGCTACGTGGTCAGGGGAGAACACGTTTGTAAAATTCTACAAATTTGATATCCTGGCAAAAGAGGACCTGGAGTTCTCTCATTCGGTGCTGCAGAGTCATCCGCACTCTCCCGCCCGTTTGGGAGCTTTGGTATAATCCCCATGGTCCTTTCAGGAACCCCAGCATCCACTAGGACGATAGAGAAAATAAGAATTTACTTACCGATAATTCTATTTCTCGGAGTCCGTAGTGGATGCTGGGCGCCCATCCCAAGTGCGGATTATCTGCAATACTTGTACATAGTTACAAAAATCGGGTTATTATTGTTGTGAGCCATCTTTTCAGAGGCTCCGCTGTTATCATACTGTTAACTGGGTTTAGATCACAAGTTGTACGGTGTGATTGGTGTGGCTGGTATGAGTCTTACCCGGGATTCAAAATTCCTCCCTTATTGTGTACGCTCGTCCGGGCACAGTACCTAACTGGCTTGGAGGAGGGTCATAGGGGGAGGAGCCAGTGCACACCACCTGATCCTAAAGCTTTACTTTTTGTGCCCTGTCTCCTGCGGAGCCGCTATTCCCCATGGTCCTTTCAGGAACCCCAGCATCCACTACGGACTCCGAGAAATAGAATTATCGGTAAGTAAATTCTTATTTTTTCCTGCATCGGAGGAATTAAATGAAGCGTGGGTTTCCCCCGATAAAAAACTGATAATTCCTAAAAGGTTATTGGCATCATACCCTTTCCCGCCAGAGGATAGGGCACGTTGGGAAACACCCCCTAGGGTGGATAAAGCGCTCACACGCTTGTCTAAACAGGTGGCACTACCCTCTCCTGAGACGGCCGCCCTTAAGGAACCTGCTGACAGAAAGCAGGAAAATATCCTAAAATGTATATACACTCACACGGGAGTTATACTGCGACCAGCAATCGCCCCAGCCTGGATGTGCAGTGCTGGGGTGGCTTGGTCGGATTCCCTGACGGACAATATTGATACCCTAGTCAGGGACAGTATATTACTGACTATAGAGCATTTAAAAGATACATTTCTATATATGCGTGATGCACAGAGGGATATCTGCCGACTGGCATCAAGAGTAAGTGCGCTGTCCATTTCTGCCAGAATAGGGTTATGGACACGACAGTGGTCAGGGGATGCGGATTCCAAAAGGCATATGGAAGTATTGCCTTACAAAGGGGAGGAGTTATTTGGGGTAGGTCTATCAGACCTGGTAGCCACGGCAACTGCTGGGAAATCCACATTTTTAACCCAGGTAGCCTCTCAACATAAGAAGACGCTGTATTATCAGGCGCAGTCCTTTCGACCCCATAAGGGCAAGCGGGCAAAAGGTTCCTCTTTTCTGCCCCGTGGCAGAGGGAGAGGGAAAAGGCTGCAGCAAACAGGAACAGAAGCCCTCTCCCGCCTCTGCCAAGTCCTCAGCATGACGCTGGGGCTTTACAAGCGGACTCAGGCACGGTGGGGGCCCGTCTCAAGAATTTCAGCGCGCAGTGGGCTCACTCGCAAGTGGACCCCTGGATCCTTCAGGTGGTATCTCAGGGGTACAAATTGGAATTCGAGACGTCTCCCCCTCGCCGTTTCCTAAAGTCTGCTTTACCGACGTCTCCCTCCGACAGGGAGGCGGTATTGGAAGCCATTCCACGCTGTTTGTGGTACCGAAGCCGGACGGCTCGGTGAGACCGATGTTAAATCTAAAATCCTTGAACACTTACATACAGAGGTTCAAATTCAAGATGGAGTCACTCAGAGCAGTGATTGCGAACCTGGAAGAAGGGGATTATATGGTGTCTCTGGACATCAAGGATGCTTACCTCCATGTCCCAATTTACCCTTCTCACCAAGGGTACCTCAGGTTTGTGGTACAGAACTGTCACTATCAGTTTCAGACGCTGCCGTTTGGATTGTCCACGGCACCCCGGGTCTTTACCAAGGTAATGGCCGAAATGATGATACTCCTTCGAAGGAAGGGAGTTTTAGTTATCCCTTACTTGGACGATCTCCTGATAAGGGGAAGATCCAGGGAACAGTTGGAAGTCGGGGTAGCACTATCTCAGGTAGTGTTGCGGCAGCACGGTTGGATTCTCAATATTCCAAAATCGCAGCTGATCCCGACGACACGTCTTCTATTCCTAGGGATGATCCTGGACACAGTCCAGAAAAAGGTGTTTCTCCCGGAGGAGAAAGCCAGGGAGTTATCCGAACTAGTCAGAAACCTCCTAAAACCAGGCCAAGTGTCAGTGCATCAATGCACAAAGGTCCTGGGAAAAATGGTGGCTTCCTACGAAGCAATCCCATTCCTCAGATTCCACGCAAGAACTTTCCAGTGGGATCTGCTAGACAAATGGTCCGGGTCGCATCTTCAGATGCATCAGCGGATAACCTTGTCACCAAAGACAAGGGTGTCTCTCCTGTGGTGGTTGCAGAGTGCTCATCTTCTAGAGGGCCGCAGATTCGGCATTCAGGACTGGGTCCTGGTGACCACGGATGCCAGCCTGCGAGGCTGGGGAACAGTCACACAGGGAAGGAATTTCCAGGGCTTGTGGTCAAGCCTGGAGACATCACTTCACATAAATATCCTGGAGCTAAGGGCCATTTACAATGCTCTAAGCCTAGCAAGACCTCTGCTTCAAGGTCAGCCGGTGTTGATCCAGTCGGACAACATCACGGCAGTCGCCCACGTAAACAGACAGGGCGGCACAAGAAGCAGGAGGGCAATGGCAGAAGCTGCAAGGATTCTTCGCTGGGCGGAAAATCATGTGATAGCACTGTCAGCAGTGTTCATTCCGGGAGTGGACAACTGGGAAGCAGACTTCCTCAGCAGGCACGACCTCCACCCGGGAGAGTGGGGACTTCATCCAGAAGTCTTCCACATGATTGTAAACCGTTGGGAAAAACCAAAGGTGGACATGATGGCGTCCCGCCTCAACAAAAAACTGGACAGGTATTGCGCCAGGTCAAGGGACCCTCAGGCAATAGCTGTGGACGCTCTGGTAACACCGTGGGTGTACCAGTCAGTGTATGTGTTCCCTCCTCTGCCTCTCATACCCAAGGTTCTGAGAATTATAAGACGGAGAGGCGTAAGAACTATACTTGTGGCTCCGGATTGGCCAAGAAGGACTTGGTACCCGGAACTTCAAGAGATGCTCACAGAGGACCCGTGGCCTCTGCCTCTAAGAAGGGACCTGCTCCAGCAAGGACCCTGTCTGTTCCAAGACTTACCGCGGCTGCGTTTGACGGCATGGCAGTTGAACGCCGGATCCTGAAGGAAAAAGGCATTCCGGAGGAAGTCATCCCTACCCTGATCAAATCCAGGAAGGATGTAACCGCAAAGCATTATCACCGCATTTGGCGAAAATATGTTGCGTGGTGCGAGGCCAGGAAGGCCCCAACCGAGGAATTTCAACTGGGTCGATTCCTGTATTTCCTGCAAACAGGAGTGTCTATGGGCCTCAAATTGGGATCCATGAAGGATCAGATTTCGGCCCTGTCGATTTTCTTCCAGAAAGAACTGGCTTCAGTTCCTGAAGTTCAGACGTTTGTCAAGGGGGTGCTGCATATACAGCCTCCTTTTGTGCCTCCAGTGGCACCTTGGGATCTCAATGTAGTTTTGGGGTTCCTCAAATCACATTGGTTTGAAATACTTAAATCTGTGGATTTAAAATATCTCACATGGAAAGTGGCCATGCTGTTGGCCCTGGCTTCGGCCAGGCGAGTGTCAGAAATGGCGGCTTTATCCTGCAAAAGCCCCTATCTGATTTTCCATTCGGACAGGGCGGAATTGAGGACTCGTCCTCAGTTTCTCCCTAACGTGGTGTCAGCGTTTCACCTGAACCAACCTATTGTGGTGCCTGCGGCTACTAGGGACTTGGAGGACTCCAAGTTGCTAGACGTTGTCAGGGCCCTGAAAATATGTTTCCAGGACGGCTGGAGTCAGAAAATCTGACTCGCTGTTTATCTTGTATGCACCCAACAAGCTGGGTGCTCCTGCTTCGAAGCAGACTATTGCTCGTTGGATTTGTAGTACAATTCAGCTTGCACATTCTGTGGCAGGCCTGCCACTGCCAAAATCTGTAAATGCCCATTCTACAAGGAAGGTGGGCTCATCTTGGGCGGCTGCCCGAGGGGTCTCTGCTTTACAACTTTGCCGAGCAGCTACTTGGTCAGGGGCAAACACGTTTGCTAAATTCTACAAATTTGATACCCTGGTTGAGGAGGACCTGGAGTTGTCTCATTCGGTGCTGCAGAGTCATCCGCACTCTCCCGCCCGTTTGGGAGCTTTGGTATAATCCCCATGGTCCTTACGGAGTTCCCAGCATCCACTAGGACGTCAGAGAAAATAAGAATTTACTTACCGATAATTCTATTTCTCGTAGTCCGTAGTGGATGCTGGGCGCCCATCCCAAGTGCGGATTGTCTGCAATACTTGTACATAGTTATTGTTAACTAAATCGGGTTATTGTTGTTGTGAGCCATCTTTCCAGAGGCTCCTCTGTTATCATGCTGTTAACTGGGTTCAGATCACAAGTTGTACGGTGTGGCTGGTATGAGTCTTACCCGGGATTCAAAAATCCTTCCTTATTGTGTACGCTCGTCCGGGCACAGTATCCTAACTGAGGCTTGGAGGAGGGTCATAGGGGGAGGAGCCAGTGCACACCAGGTAGTCCTAAAGCTTTACTTTTGTGCCCAGTCTCCTGTGGAGCCGCTATTCCCCATGGTCCTTACGGAGTTCCCAGCATCCACTACGGACTACGAGAAATAGAATTATTGGTAAGTAAATTCTTATTATTTGCAGAAGTTGTTAGAGATGCAGTCACCGTCACTGACCCTGCTGAGCTCCTCAGCACCTTTTTTTTTTTTTTTTTTTTTTTGTTCTTCTATTGTGTCAACCGCTGTTTTTATTTCCACTCCCTAAACCTTCTGGGTGACTGACAGTGACTTGTTGCTACCAGCACTGCTCAACAGAGACCAGATGAGGGTGTGAGAAGAGAGATAAAACCTGCTTAACAACGTTTTAGAAGGTGAAATTTGCCAGTTTTAAAGTATTATTTTTTTTTTTGTCTGGTACATCCCATTTAAAAACAAATATTTTAGAGACCGCATATTTTCTTTAAAACAAGTGACTACCTTAAATAGTAATTAAACGTGTTTTTTTTTGTTTTGTTTTATAAATCAAGTTATTATTCTATTTATATATATATATATATATATATATATATATATATATATATATATATATATATATATATATATATATATATATATATTCAACATCTGAAAAAGTTTTGTTTGTTTGAAATTTTTCCCGGTACAGTTATGGGACGTGGAATATAGTTTTTCTTGTTATTTAAATTACTTGCTAAGACTTATTATTTATTATTATTTTTCTTAACTTTTTTTATGTGAAGGTTAGCTTGTTACAGAGCAAATAAAGTATTTTTGGAAAGTAGTGTATTATCAAAAAAGTCTATTTGTGCATTTACAGGTAGAGCTGCTCCTCCATTTCCACCATGACTGCTGTCAGCACTTTGTGTTATGGACTGGAAGCGTGTTACTAATGTGGCACATTATTGGCTTCTGTCCATTCAGTGCCTCATTACTTTCTCACCTCCAGCCTAGCTGGCTTGAAAAACATATACAGACTTTGGGGGTCATTCCGAGTTGATCGTAGCTGTGCTAACTTTAGCACAGCTACGATCATGTTCCCTGACATGCGGGGGGACGCCCAGCACAGGGCTAGTCCGCCCTGCATGTCAGTGCCGCCCCCCCCCAGAAGTGCAAAGGCATCGCACAGCGGCGATGCCTTTGCACTTCAAGAGTAGCTCCCGACCAGCGCAGCTTTAGCGTGCTGGCCGGGAGCTACTCATCACTCCCCGGGCCGCAGCGGCTGCGTGTGATGTGACGCAACCGCTGTGGCCCGCCCCCCTTTCAGTCCGGCCACGCCTGCGTTGGCTGGACCTGCCCACGAAACGGCGGCCAAATGCCGCCGTTTCGCCCGGCGACCGCCTCTGCCTGTCAGTGAGGCAGAGACTATCACAGCCAAGCTACGGCCTTCGTGCCGGCGCATTCGCAGTAGGAACCCGTTCGCTCGGCTGCGAAAAAAAGCAGCGAGCCAACGGGTCAGAATGACCCACTTTATGTGATATATATTTTATTTCTCTGACGTCCTAGTGGATGCTGGGACTTCCGTAAGGACCATGGGGAATAGCGGCTCCGCAGGAGACTGGGCACAAAAGTAAAAGCTTTAGACTAGCTGGTGTGCACTGGCTCCTCCCCCTATGACCCTCCTCCAGTTAGATTTTTGTGCCCGAACGAGAAGGGTGCATGCTAGGTGGCTCTCCTGAGCTGCTTAGAAGTAAAAGTTTAAATAGGTTTTTTATTTTCAGTGAGTCCTGCTGGCAACAGGCTCACTGCATCGTGGGACTAAGGGGAGAAGAAGCGAACTCACCTGCGTGCAGAGTGGATTGGGCTTCTTGGCTACTGGACATTAGCTCCAGAGGGACGATCACAGGTTCAGCCTGGATGGGTCCCGGAGCCGCGCCGCCGGCCCCCTTACAGAGCCAGAAGAGCGAAGAGGTCCGGAGAAATCGGCGGCAGAAGACGTTCCTGTCTTCAAATAAGGTAGCGCACAGCACTGCAGCTGTGCGCCATTGCTCTCAGCACACTTCACACTCCGGTCACTGAGGGTGCAGGGCGCTGGGGGGGAGCGCCCTGAGACGCAATAAAACACTGTAAAAACCTTATATGGCTAAAGAAATGCATCACATATAGCTCCTGGGCTATATGGATGCATTTAACCCCTGCCAGTTTTCCTGAAAAAAGCGGGAGAAAAGGCCGCCGTGAAGGGGGCGGAGCCTTTCTCCTCAGCACACAAGCGCCATTTTCTTTCACAGCTCCGCTGGAAGGACGGCTCCCTGACTCTCCCCTGCAGTCCTGCACTACAGAAACAGGGTAAAACAGAGAGGGGGGGCACTATTGGCAGCTAATATATAAATACAGCAGCTATAACAGGGAGTAACACTTATATAAGGTTATCCCTGTATATATATAGCGCTCTGGTGTGTGCTGGCAAACTCTCCCTCTGTCTCCCCAAAGGGCTAGTGGGGTCCTGTCCTCTATCAGAGCATTCCCTGTGTGTGTGCTGGGTGTCGGTATGATTGTGTCGACATGTATTAGGAGGAAAATGATGTGGAAGCAGAGCAATTGCCTGTGTTAGTGATGTCACCCCCTAGGGAGTCGACACCTGACTGGATGGTCGTATTTAAAGAATTACGTGACAATGTCAGCACTTTGCAAAAAATTGTTGACGACATGAGACAGCCGGCAAATCAGTTAGTGCCTGTTCAGGCGTCTCAGACACCGTCAGGGGCGCTAAAACGCCCGTTACCTCAGATGGTCGACACAGACCCAGACACGGATACTGAATCCAGTGTCGACGGTGAGGAGACAAACGTAATGTCCAGTAGGGCCACACGTTACATGATCACGGCAATGAAGGAGGCATTGAACATTTCTGACACTACAAGTACCACAAAAAAGGGTATTATGTGGGGTGTGAAAAAACTACCAGTAGTTTTTCCTGAATCAGAGGAATTAAATGAGGTGTGTGATAAAGCGTGGGTTTCCCCCGATAAAAAACTGCTGATTTCTAACAAATTATTGGCACTATACCCTTTCCCGCCAGAGGTTAGGGCACGTTGGGAAACACCCCCTAGGGTAGATAAGGCGCTCACACGCTTATCAAAACAAGTGGCGTTACCGTCTCCTGATACGGCCGCCCTCAAGGAACCAGCTGATAGAAGGCTGGAAAATATCCTAAAAGGTATATACACACATACTGGTGTTATACTGCGACCAGCAATCGCCTCAGCCTGGATGTGCAGTGCTGGAGTGGCTTGGTCGGATTCCCTGACTGAAAATATTGATACCCTGGATAGGGACAGTATTTTATTAACTATAGAGCATTTAAAGGATGCATTACTATATATGCGAGATGCACAGAGGGATATTTGCACCCTGGCATCAAGAGTGAGTGCGATATCCATTTCTGCCAGAAGGGCGTTATGGACGCAACAGTGGTCAGGTGATGCAGATTCCAAACGACATATGGAAGTATTGCCGTATAAAGGGGAGGAGTTATTTGGGGTCGGTCTATCAGACCTGGTGGCCACGGCAACGGCTGGAAAGTCCACCTTTTTACCCCAGGTCACCTCTCAGCAGAAAAAGACACCGTCTTTTCAAACTCGGTCCTTTCGTTCCTATAAGAACAAGCGGGCAAAAGGCCACTCATTTCTGCCCCGGGGCAGAGGAAGGGGAAAAAGACTGCACCAGGCAGCCTCTTCCCAGGAGCAGAAGCCCTCCCCCGCTTCTGCCAAGTCTTCAGCATGACGCTGGGGCTTTACAAGCGGACTCAGGCACGGTGGGGGCCCGTCTCAAAAATTTCAACGCGCAGTGGGCTCACTCGCAAGTGGACCCCTGGATCCTGCAGGTAGTATCACAGGGGTACAAATTGGAATTCGAGACGTCTCCCCCTCGCCGATTCCTGAAGTCTGCTCTTCCAACGTCTCCCTCCGACAGGGAGGCAGTATTGGAAGCTATTCACAAGCTGTATTCCCAGTAGGTGATAATCAAGGTACCCCTCCTACAACAGGGAAAGGGGTATTATTCCACGCTGTTTGTGGTACCGAAGCCGGACGGCTCGGTGAGACCAATTTTAAATCTAAAATCCTTGAACACTTACATAAAAGGGTTCAAATTCAAGATGGAATCACTCAGAGCAGTGATAGCGAACCTGGAAGAAGGGGACTATATGGTATCTCTGGACATCAAAGATGCTTATCTCCATGTCCCAATCTTCCCTTCTCACCAGGGGTACCTCAGGTTTGTGGTTCAAAACTGTCATTATCAGTTTCAGACGCTGCCGTTTGGATTGTCCACGGCACCCCGGGTCTTTACCAAGGTAATGGCCGAAATGATGATTCTTCTTCGAAGAAAAGGCGTCTTAATTATCCCTTACTTGGACGATCTCCTGATAAGGGCAAGATCCAGGAAACAGTTAGAGTTCGGAGTAGCACTGTCTCAGGTAGTGCTACGTCAGCACGGGTGGATTCTAAATATCCCAAAATCACAGCTGATTCCAACAACACGTCTACTGTTCCTGGGGATGATTCTGGACACAGTCCAGAAAAAGGTGTTTCTCCCGGAGTAGAAGGCCAGGGAGTTATCCGAGCTAGTCAGGAACCTCCTAAAACCAGGCCAAGTGTCAGTGCATCAATGCACGAGAGTCCTGGGAAAAATGGTGGCTTCTTACGAAGCAATTCCATTCGGAAGATTCCATGCAAGAACTTTTCAGTGGGATCTGCTGGACAAATGGTCCGGATCGCATCTTCAGATGCATCAGCGGATAACCCTATCTCCAAGGACAAGGGTGTCTCTCCTGTGGTGGTTACAGAGTGCTCATCTTCTAGAGGGCCGCAGATTCGGCATTCAGGATTGGATGCTGGTGACCACGGATGCCAGTCTGAGAGGCTGGGGAGCAGTCACACAGGGAAGAAATTTCCAGGGCTTGTGGTCAAGCATGGAAACGTCTCTTCACATAAATATTCTGGAACTAAGGGCCATTTACAATGCCCTAAGTCAAGCATGGCCTCTGCTTCAGGGTCAGTCGGTATTGATCCAATCGGACAACATCACGGCAGTCGCCCACGTCAACAGACAGGGCGGCACAAGAAGCAGGAGGGGGGAAAAACCAAAGGTGGACATGATGGCGTCCCGTCTCAACAAAAAACTGGACAGATATTGCGCCAGGTCAAGGGACCCTCAGGCAATAGCGGTGGATGCTCTGGTAACACCGTGGGTGTACCAGTCGGTGTATGTGTTCCCTCCTCTGCCTCTCATACCCAAAGTACTGAGAATCATAAGAAGGAGAGGAGTAAGAACTATACTCGTGGCTCCGGATTGGCCAAGAAGAACTTGGTACCCGGAACTGCAAGAGATGCTCACGGAGGACCCGTGGCCTCTACCTCTAAGAAAGGACCTGCTCCAGCAGGGACCTTGTCTGTTCCAAGACTTACCGCGGCTGCGTTTGATGGCATGGCGGTTGAACGCCGGATCCTGAAGGAAAAAGGCATTCCAGATGAAGTCATCCCTACCCTGATCAAAGCCAGGAAGGATGTAACCGCGAAACATTATCACCGCATTTGGCGGAAATATGTTGCGTGGTGTGAGGCCAAGAAGGCCCCCACAGAGGAATTTCAACTGGGTCGTTTCCTGCATTTCCTGCAAGCAGGACTGTCTATGGGCCTAAAATTAGGATCCATTAAGGTTCAGATTTCGGCCCTGTCGATCTTCTTCCAGAAAGAACTGGCTTCAGTGCCTGAAGTTCAGACGTTTGTCAAGGGGGTACTGCATATACAGCCTCCTTTTGTGCCACCAGTGGCACCTTGGGATCTCAATGTAGTTTTAGGGTTCCTAAAATCACATTGGTTTGAACCACTCACCACTGTGGAATTAAGATATCTCACATGGAAGATGGTCATGCTGTTAGCTCTGGCGTCAGCCAGGCGTGTCTCAGAATTGGCGGCTTTGTCATATAAAAGCCCTTACCTAAATTTTCATTCAGACAGGGCAGAATTGAGGACTCGTCCTCAATTTCTCCCTAAGGTGGTTTCAGCGTTTCACATGAACCAACCTATTGTGGTGCCTGCGGCTACTAGGGACTTGGAGGACTCCAAGTTGTTGGATGTAGTCAGGGCCCTTGCTGTTTATCCTGTATGCACCCAACAAGCTGGGTGCTCCTGCTTCTAAGCAGACGATTGCTCGTTGGATTTGTAGTACAATTCAGCTTGCACATTCTGTGGCAGGACTGCCACAGCCAAAATCTGTTAAAGCCCATTCCACAAGGAAAGTGGGCTCATCTTGGGCGGCTGCCCGAGGGGTCTCGGCTTTACAACTTTGCCGAGCAGCTACTTGGTCAGGGGCAAACACGTTTGCAAAATTTTACAAATTCGATACCCTGGCTGAGGAGGACCTGGAGTTCTCTCATTCGGTGCTGCAGAGTCATCCGCACTCTCCCGCCCGTTTGGGAGCTTTGGTATAATCCCCATGGTCCTTACGGAAGTCCCAGCATCCACTAGGACGTCAGAGAAAATAAGAATTTACTTACCGATAATTCTATTTCTCGTAGTCCGTAGTGGATGCTGGGCGCCCATCCCAAGTGCGGATTGTCTGCAATACTTGTATATAGTTATTGTTACAAAAAAATCGGGTTGTTTATTGTTGTGAGCCATCTTTTCAGAGGCTCCTACGTTTATCATACTGTTAACTGGGTTCAGATCACAGGTTGTACGGTGTGATTGGTGTGGCTGGTATGAGTCTTACCCGGGATTCAAAATCCTTCCTTATTATGTACGCTCGTCCGGGCACAGTATCCTAACTGAGGCTTGGAGGAGGGTCATAGGGGGAGGAGCCAGTGCACACCAGCTAGTCTAAAGCTTTTACTTTTGTGCCCAGTCTCCTGCGGAGCCGCTATTCCCCATGGTCCTTACAGAATTCCCAGCATCCACTACGGACTACGAGAAATAGAATTATCGGTAAGTAAATTCTTATTTTTTTTTCCACAGCAGTGGGAGACAAAACCATTAATGAGCAGAATTAAATTGGTACCGTTAATTTAACAGGGGTAAAAAAAAGGGTGTTAGCCTCAGGCTTTAATGCCTTGGGCTATTCAATTCCAGTCCCTTTTTTACACAAGACCCTTTTTAACACCTTTTTAATTTAAAGTGTTAACGGGCGTTCACACATATATGGGGAATAAGTTCACAGACATATGCGTTAACACCCATTAACATGCTAGTTATCAGGGAATTTATTATTAAATGCGGGCTGCCTTCAGGGCTAATTGGATAGCTTCGGGGAAAATTTAGCCTGCTGTAAATTACCACGGCTAACTGAACTCCCCCCATTGTGTAGAATAAAATAATTAATTTTAAACAAGGAGTTTTCCTACTCAGGACAACCCTTTCCTGCCTTTTTAAAGTTTTAAATGTTTTTATTACCTGACATATTTGAATACTTCGTTTATGCATAGTTGATAAACCCCTATAGTTTAGTGAATAAGTATCCATACCCATAATTTATGTTTTAGTAGTATGTTTTTACCATGTGTGCAAAGTTAGTTTTATGTTGTCAGTGGTGCTTGTTTTATTTTTTGCTATTAATAATAATAATAAATAATCATTTATTATTATTATTATTATTATTATTATTATTATTATTGCAGGGTGGTAGAGCTTAAGGTTTAGGTTCCATTGAAGGCAGTGAGGAGGAGATGATGGTATAAGTGAGGGGAAGGAAGCAAGCTCCAGCCATACTCACATCTGGGTCATATGTTAAATGGCTTATTTGTGCCTCTATGGTGAATTACTTCAATATTCAGCTTATTGAATTTGTAATTTTTTAATGCTTGGAGGATGATAAGCATATTCCTTACTTGCTTTTTATTTTTTTCATTATATATTGCATTATAAATTCTTATTTGCAGGATTAAATTTATTTTTCTATCCATGGAAATTGATGTATTTGACCTTGGGTACTACTGTGTCTGGGAAAATACATTGTATTTTCCCAGACACAGTAGTTTGTGTTTTTTTTTTTTTTTTTTGTATACATTGCAAGTCAAACACATAAGACAAGTGTTTGTTGGTGCTGGGGAGAAATGTTGATGTCTACTTTGATTTATATAGGGTAAAAGTAGTCAAAATAAAAACAATATTCGTGAAGGTGCTGGTGTTACTATTAGAATTCGATTCTTACAACAGCATTAAATTATTTCTGCTTATCATACTTTTATAGGGATACCAAACGGGTGTACTTTGTTCCAGCATTGGAACAGCTTTAAGTAATTCACCCCAGGACACTACAATCATCAGATAGCCACACAGATATCACAGAAGTTTACTCTACATGCTGCTGCTGTAAGCCACGGCCCTGTTCCCTGTGCTCCACAGAACACGAATGATGCCTCTACCCTCCCTGCACCACTATTGCCCAGATATTGGGGCATGTACCCCGAATCAATACAATCCTGGTAAATCTAGGATGTAGAGCATCCCTCCCTTTTACCCTAACAACCTCACCCTAACCTAACCTTCTACCCCAACTCTAATACCCTAATACCACAACTCGAATAACCCATACCAGTGGGCCATGTGGTTCTTATCTGCTATCAAATTCTTATGTTTCTGTGAAATTAACCTGTGACCTTCAGATGAATTGACTAATTACCAGTTTATACTAGTATTCAAATACAGGTTGAGTATCCCTTATTCAAAATGCTTGGGACCAGAGGAATTTTGGATATCGTATTTTTCCGTATTTTGGAATAATTGCATACCATAATGAGATATCATGGTAATGGGACCTAAATCTAAGCACAGAATGCATTTATGTTACAAATACACCTTATACACCCAGCCTGATGGTAATTTTAGCCAATACGTTTTATAACTTTGTGCATTAAACAAAGTGTGTGTACATTCACACAATTCATTTATGTTTCATATATACCTTATACACACAGTCTGAAGGTCATTTAATACAATATTTGTAATAACTTTGTGTATTAAACAAAGTTTGTGTACATTGAGCCATCAAAAAACAAAGGTTTTACTATCTCTGTCTCACTCAAAGTCCAAATTTCGGAATATTCCGTATTTCGGAATATTTGGATATGGGATACTCAACCTGTATACTGGTTAGGAACCAGAGCAGCTATACAGAAAATATTTATCTGGTACCAGTGGTTAGAAACTCCTAGATTTCAATGAGAATTACAGCTATTTTAAACGAATTGCACAAGGGTACATTTCTGCAACTGTTTATGAAGGTTTCAATCATGTGATACTTTGTAACCTTGAGACTAAAGTAACAACATCCCCCTTCAATTTAATCTCAAATAGTGAAATGTACACAAGCAGTAATATCTATGAGCCATTATTAATGATTGTGCTTTGTTTGAAAAACTGCAGTAATACCACGATTTGTGACTCTACCAAAATATATTTGAATATACTCTGACATTTTTTTCCTGTAATTGCAAGCTAAGATCATTTAACTTTCCAATTCCAGCAATATCACTACAATGGTGGGAAAAATGTAGTGTAATACCTAATTGATAAGATTCGGGTACGTGCAAACATAATACCTGAGGGAGAAGCCCAGTGTTTATGGAATGTTAGACTCCTTATAGAAATAATAATCTGTATGTTATATGATTTGTATTATTGGGGGCAACTGTGTACAAACTGTTTTCGGATTGAGTAGACCGTTTGATGTCCCATATCCTATATGGAATTACAATATCTAATTAAAGAATATTGGAGTAAGCATCTAAGTGCTGTACTACTATTTGTAGAAAATGTAAGGAAATTGGCAAACCGGAGGTTTAATTTGTGATACAACCAGATTATCTTCATAATCTATAGGGAAATAGCACCTATCCTTGTGTATCATTGCCTATCTATTGCATAGGGGTATATTCAATAAGAGTTGGGTCCATTCCAACATGCAGTTGTCGGAATGGACCCGACAACCCCTATTCGATGATTTGGCCGTACCGGGGGTCCTGTGTTGCCGCTGCCGGGTGCGCTGACAGCAGCTGCGGGGGGAGCTGGGCGGCTACGTGTGGCGGTGGGAGCTGCCACGGCGGCCGACGGAGGTGATGTCTGTGTCGGCGGGGGGGGAGCTGGGCGGCTGCGTGCGGTAGGGGTAGCTGCCACGGCGGCCGGCGGAGGCGATTTCTGCTGCGGCGGGAGAGGCACTGCAGGGAGAGAGGTGCCTGGCCAGGGGACAGCTGTCAAGGTACCTCTCATCCCCGATCCCCGTAGCCCGCTGCACCGCTCCCAGTTTCCTCACCTCAATTCGACTTGTTTTCAAGTCGGATTGAGTTTGTCGGAAACAGAGCTAAAACCTGTCTGGTTTGGCCCGGCTTCCGACAATGCACGCTGATCAGCGGCTGAAGCCGCCGATCAGCGTGCATTCAGACAAGTCGGGATTCCGACAAATAGTCCAGGTCAGATCCATTCTGACAAATGAATGTTGGAATGGAACCGACTTCAATTGAAAATACCCCTATATGCGTTGACATCTAAATTTATATACTACATTTGTTACTTTGGAAACTAGCCTACCATTTGCACAAGCTCTGGCTGACCAATATCCGAAATGATGCATGATAGAGAAGTACAATGCAGTGTCTGTTTTATTTGAAAGATCGAAGTACCAGAACATAATTATAATAACATAAGCTCATTGAAGTGTGTGATTTAGCCTGGTAGTACTAAGGCTGTCAGACATAATAGCCTTTGCTTGCTATTAAACCCACATGTGCATTGGTGCACCTGCAAATTATACTGCACAGATTTAAGGAGTGCATAGATGTACATCATGGTGCACTTATACCCAGGATACCATGGTTTAGCTTTGATTACCTTTTTAAAACAGGATTTCTTGAAATTATTTTTTTTTTAAATAAAGCTTATTGATGAAAATTGTGTTGCAAGGCTTATTTTATAGTAATAATGTTCCATTGTGAAATAGGATAGGAATAATTGTGCACTGTTTATTGTATAACTGTTTTCTTCGTAGTTCTAAATGTAAAATAAGTAGATGTGGACTTAAAAATCAGATTTTATTTTCAAAACAATGAATGCGTTTCTTGGTGTTTGCTTCATTATTTTGCATAGAAATTTGCGTTTGTCACAGCAGCATTTGCATTGAAGAATGCATGAGTGACTTTTCTCTCTTCGTGACGCATTTGCATGTTACCATGAACAAAAGATTACAACGCTGATGATTTTGCACGTTGCTTTATTTTCTCTTCTATTTTGATTTACTGTGCATTTGTTTGGTTTCAGATTGCTGAATGATAGTTTGTGTTAATCCATACTTGCCTACTTGACCCTCTCCATGAGGGAGAAAATGCTCTGTTCCGGGACTTTCCTGGTAATGTATGATTGCCATCACCTGTGGTGAGCTAGTTAATTGATAAGAAAGGTGTTTCACCACAGGTGATGGCAATCATACATTACCAGGAAAGTCCAGGAACCGAGCATTTTCTCCCTCATGGCGTGTGTCAGCTGTCAGTGGCCAGGCAGGGAGGAAAGTGTAGCTATGTCAGGCAGTGGCGTGTGGGACCTTAAACCAGACGCTGCTTCGTGAGGCAATCGGAGCTCGCGGACCGGCAGCCAATCAGGAGCTGCCGGTCCACGGGCTCTGATTGGCTCACGAACCGGCAGCAGGTTTGATATCCTACACGCCGCCGCCGTACATAGCTGCGCTCTCCTCCCTGCCCTGACAGATGACAGTGACAAAACGCCACCTCTGGACGGAGCACAAAGGGGCAGGAAAGGCGCACGCTGCGCTCTCCTCCGCTGACTGACACACACACACACACACACACACACACACACACACACACACACACACACACACACACACACACACACACACACACACACACACCAGCGGGCTGGAGGGTTACCACCCTTGGTTTAAATGGATAATGTTTAGTTATTAGGTATGTGTGGGAGTGTGACTTGTTTACGACATTGAGTGTGAACACTAGATGACATTGTGAAAGATCTCGCTCGCTGAGCGAGATCTCACTTTCTCGTCTACTGTGTATGGGGCTTTTGAATATGTCATTGGGTAAATGAACTCCACAGTATTGTTTACATCAATTATGATAGAATTAGTATTTGTTTGCTTTTATTTTTTTTTTTAGTCTCTAGATTTGGTGCCTTCCTTTTTTGCTTTAAGAAATTAAATCAACAGAGTCTGCAATTGTTCCTTAAATCTGTATCTTTATTACCTCTTTCAGACAAAAAAAGCAAAATTACCGGGTTAAAAAGTTCTACCCGCTATTTTGCTGATAAACACTGGTCCTTTTTGTGTGTGAGGGTCAACCTGGGTTTAAATTCCCAGGAATTTACCAGGGTCAGAGATCCGAGACTTTCGACTCGGGTTGGTCCCTTTTCACACAGACCAAATACCTGTGTTGATCTGCAAATTACCCGGTAATTCTGCTTCCCTGTGTGAAAGGGGGATCAGGCAGGGGAACGACAGGTAAAAGTCAAGATTTTCAGACATTTCTGTCCGAAAGGGGTATATATGTTCCTTTTCTCTAACGTCCTAGTGGATGCTGGGAACTCCGTAAGGACCATGGGGAATAGCGGGCTCCGAAGGAGGCTAGGCACTCTAGAAAGATCTTAGACTACCTGGTGTGCACTGGCTCCTCCCACTATGACCCTCCTCCAAGCCTCAGTTAGATTTCGTGCCCGGCCGAGGTTGGATGCACACTAGGGGCTCTCCTGAGCTCTTAGAAAGTTATAGTCTTAGAATTTGTTATTTTCAGTGAGACCTGCTGGCAACAGGCTCACTGCAGCGAGGGACTAAGGGGAGAAGAAGCGAACTCGCCTGCTTGCAGCCGGATTGGGCTTCTTAGGCTACTGGACACCATTAGCTCCAGAGGGATCGACCGCAGGCCCAGCCTTGATGTTCGGTCCCGGAGCCGCGCCGCCGTCCCCCTTACAGAGCCAGAAGCAAGAAGATGGTCCGGAAAATCGGCGGCATGAAGACTCTGTCTTCACCAAGGTAGCGCACAGCACTGCAGCTGTGCGCCATTGCTCCTCATACACACTTCACACTCCGGTCACTGAGGGTGCAGGGCGCTGGGGGGGGCGCCCTGAGGCAGCAATAAAAACACCTTGGCTGGCTAAAATACCTCAATATATGGCCCCAGGGGCTATATATGTGGTAATTACCCCTGCCAGAATTCCTTAAAAAACGGGAGAATAGGCCCCGAAAAAGGGGCGGAGCCTATCTCCTCAGCACACTGGCGCCATTTTTCCCTCACAGCTCGGCTGGAAGGAAGCTCCCTGGCTCTTCCCAGCAATTCTACAGTACAGTAAGAGGGAAAAGAGAGGGGGGGCATTAAAATTGGCACTGTATACAGTATATTATATAAAAAGCAGCTATTAGGGACATAACTCAGTTAGTCCCTGTATATATATATATAGCGCTCTGGTGTGTGCTGGCATACTCTTACTCTGTCCCCCCAAAGGGCTTTTGTGGGTCCTGTCCTCGTTTAGAGCATTCCCTGTGTGTCTGCGGTGTGTCGGTACGGCTGTGTCGACATGTTGAATGAGGAGGCTTATATGGTGACAGAACAGAGGCCGATATATGTGATGTCGCCCCCTGTGGGGCCGACACCAGAGTGGATGGATAGGTGAAAGGTATTAACCGACAGTGTCAACTCCTTACATAAAAGGGTGGATGACGTAACAGCTGTGGGACAGCCGGCTTCGCAGCCCGCGCCTGCCCAGGCGTCTCAAAGGCCATCAGGGGCTCAAAAACGCCCGCTCTCTCAGATGGCAGACACAGATGTCGACACGGAGTCTGACTCCAGTGTCGACAAGGTGGAGACATATACACAATCCACTAGGAACATCCGTGACGTGATCCCGGCAATAAAAAATGTGTTATACATTTCTGACTTTAACCCAAGCACCTCTAAAAATGGGTTTTAGGTTTGGGGAGAAAAAACAGGCAGTGTTTTTGTTCCCCCATCAGATGAATAAATGAAGTGTGTGAAAGCGTGGGTTCCCCCGTTAAGAAACTGGTAATTTATAAAAAGTTACTGATGGCGTACCCTTTCCCGCCAGGTGGATAAGTTACGCTGGGAGATATCCCCTAGGGTGGATAAGGCGCTCACACGTTTGTCAAAAAAGGTGGCACTGCCGTCTTAGGATACGGCCACTTTAATAGGTACCTGTTGATAAAAAACAGGAGGCTATCCTGAAGTCTGTATTTACACACTCAGGTACTAGACTGAGACCTGCAGATAGTGCTGCTGCAGCGTGGTCGGTGACCCTGTCAAACAGGGATACTAGTTGGCAAACATAAAAACATATTAAAGACGTCGTCTTATATATGGGGGATGCACAGAGGGATATTTTGCCGGCTGGCATCCAAAATAAATGTAATGTCCATTCTGTCAGGAGGGTATTAGAGACCTGTCACTGGACAGGTGATGCTGACTTAAAAAGCGCATAGAGAGCCTTATAAGGGTGAGGAATTATTTGGGGATGGTCTCTGGGACCTCGTATCCACAGCAACTGCTGGGAAGAAATAATTTTACCTCAGGTTTCCTCACAGACAAAGGTACAGTCCTTTCGGCTTCAGAAAAGCAAGCGGGTCAAATGGCGCTTCCTTTCTGTACAGAGACAAGGGTAGAGGGAAAAAAGCTGCACCAGTCAGCCTGTTCCCAGAATCAAGATTCTTCCCCCGCCTCCTGTGAGGCCACACCATGACGCGGGTGCTCCACAGGTGTAGCCAGGTACGGTGGGGGCCCGTCTCAAAAATTTCAGCAATTAGTGGGCTCGCTCACAGGTGGATCCCTGTTTCTTTCAAGTAGTATTTCAGGGGTACAAGCTGGAATTCGAGATGTCTCCCCCCAGCCGTTTCCTGACAACTCCCTCAGGCAGGGAGGCTGTGCTAGAGGCAATTAATAAGCGGTATTCCCAGCAGGTAATACTCAAGGTGCCCCTACTTCAACAAGGACGGGGTTACTATTCCACACGGGTTGGGGTACCGAAACCGCATGGTTCGGTGTGACCCATTTTATATTTAAAATCCTTGAACACAAAAATTCAAGTTCAAGATGGAATCGCTCAGGGCGGTTATTCCAAGCCTGGACGAGGGGGATTACATGGTATCCTGGGACATCAAGGATGCTTACCTGCATGTCCCCATTTAC
The DNA here is from genome assembly GCF_028390025.1 of Pseudophryne corroboree. Lineage (NCBI taxonomy): Eukaryota > Metazoa > Chordata > Amphibia > Anura > Myobatrachidae > Pseudophryne > Pseudophryne corroboree. The sequence goes on along the minus strand of NC_086449.1, from coordinate 419,586,949 downwards.
CATCCTCGCCAGGAGTACCTCAGATTTGTGGTACAGGATTACCATTACCAAGTCCAGACACTGCCGTTTGGACTGTACATGGCACCGAGGGTGTTTTATCAAGGTAATGGCCGAAATGTTGATACTCCTTCAAAAAAAGGGAGTTGTAATCATCCCGTACTTGGACAATCTCGTTATAAGGGCGAGGTCCAAGGAGCAGTTGGTAGTCGGGGTAGCACTATTTTGGAAAGTGCTACAACAGCATGGTTGGATTCTAAACAGTCCAAAGTCACAGCTGGTTCCTATGACACGTCTACTGTTCCTGGGGATGGTTCTGGACATAAACCAGAAATAGTGTTTCTCCCGGAGGAGAAAGCCAAGGAGTTGTCATCTCTAGTCAGAGACCTCCTGAAGCCAAAATAGGTAGCGGTGCATCATTGCACGCGAGTCCTGGGAAAAATGGTAGCTTCCTACGAAGCAATCCCATTAGGCAGGTTCCATACAAGAACTTTTCAGAGGGACCTGTTGGACAAGTGGTCCGGATCGCATCTTCCGATGCATAGGCTGATAACCCTGTCTCCAAGGACCAGGGTATCTCTACTGTGGTGGCTGCAGAGTGCCCATCTTCAAGAGGGCCGCAGGTTTGGCATACAGGACTAGGTCCTAGTGACCATGGATTCCAGCCTTTGAGGCTGGGAGGCAGTCACACAGGTAAGAAAGTTCCAGGGACTTTGGTCAAGTCAGGTTATTTCCCTACACATAAATATTCTGGACCTGAGGGCCATTTACAATGCCCTGAGGCCGGCAAGGCCTCTGCTTCAAAACCAGCCGGTACTGATCCAATCAGACAACATCACGGCAGTCGCCCATGTAAACCAACAGGGCGGCACAAGAAGCAGGATGGCGATGGCAGAAGCCACAAGGATTCTCCGATAGGCGGAAAATCATGTGTTAGCACTGTCAGCAGTGTTCATTCCCGGAGTGGACAACTGGGAAGCAGATCTTCTCAACAGACACGACCTCCACCCGGGAGAATGGGGACTTCCTCCAGAAGTCTTCCAATAGGATTGTACACCATTGGGAAAGGCCACAGGTGGACATGATGGCGTCCCGCCTCAACAAAAAGCTATAAAAGATATTGCACCGGGTCAAGGGACCCTCAGGCGATAGCTATGGACGCTCTGGTAACACCGTGGGTGTACCAGTCGGTTTATGTGTTCTCCCCTCTGCCTCTCATACCAAAGGTACTGAGAATAATAAGAAGGCGAGGAGTAAGAACGATACTCGTGGATGGCCAAGAAGAGCTTGGTACCCAGAACTTCAAGAATTTATATCAGAGGACCCATGGCCTCTGCCACTCAGACAGGACCTGCGGCAGCAGGGGCCCTGTCTGTTCCAAGACTTACCGCGGCTGCGTTTGTCGGCATGGCGGTTGAACGCCGGATCCTGAAGGAAAAGGGCATTCCGGAGGAAGTCATTCCTACGCTTACTAAAGCCAGGAAAGAGGTTACAGCAACTCATTATCACCGCATATGGCGAAAATATGTTGCATGGTGTGAGGCCGGCCCCAACAGAGGAATTTCAACTAGGTCGATTTCTGCATTTCCTGCAAGCAGGAGTGACTATGGGCCTTAAATTGGGTTCCATTAAGGTACAGATCTCGGCTCTGTCGATTTTCTTTCAAAAAGAACTAGCTTCAGTACCTGAAGTTCAGACATTTATAAAAGGAGTGCTGCAGAGTCAGCCCCCGTTTGTGCCTCCTGTGGCACCTTGGGATCTCAACGTGGTATTGAGTTTCTTAAAATCACATTGGTTTGAACCACTAAAAACCGTGGATCTGAAATATCTCACGTGGAAGGTGGTTATGTTATTGGCCTTGGCTTCTGCCAGGCGAGTATCAAAGTTGGCGGCTTTGTCTTGTAAAAGCCCTTATTTGAGTTTCCATATGGATAGGGCAAAATTGAGGGCTCGTCCTCAGTTTCTCCCAAAGGTGGTGTCAGCGTTTCACCTGAACCAGCCTATTGTGGTGCCTAGGCTACTAGGGACTTGGAGGACTCCAAGTTGCTAGACATTGTCAGGGCACTGAAAATATATGTTTCCAGAACGGCTAGAGTCAGAAAATCTGACTCGCTGTTTATCCTATATGCACCTAACAAGCTGGGTGCTCCTGCTTCTAAGCAGACTATTGCTCGTTGGATTTGTAGTACAATTCAGCTTGCACATACTGTGGCAGGCCTGCCACAGCCAAAATCTGTCTGCCAATTCCACAAGGAAGGTGGGCTCATCTTGGGCGGCTGCCCGAGGGGTCTCGGCTTTACAACTTTGCCGAGCAGCTACTTGGTCAGGGGCAAACACGTTTGCAAAATTCTACAAATTTGATACCCTGGCTGAGGAGGACCTGGAGTTCTCTCATTCTGTGCTGCAGAGTCATCCGCACTCTCCCGCCCGTTTGGGAGCTTTGGTATAATCCCCATGGTCCTTACGGAGTTCCCAGCATCCACTAGGACGTTAGAGAAAATAAGAATTTACTCACCGGTAATTCTATTTCTCGTAGTCCGTAGTGGATGCTGGGCGCCCATCCCAAGTGCGGTTTATCTGCAATACTTGTACATAGTTATTGTTAACTAAATCGGGTTATTGTTGAGCCATCTGTTGAGAGGCTCTATTGTTTCATACTGTTAACTGTGTTTCATTTCACGAGTTGTACGGTGTGATTGGTGTGGCTGGTATGAGTCTTACCCGGGATTCAAAATCCTTCCTTATTGTGTACGCTCGTCCGGGCACAGTACCTAACTGAGGCTTGGAGGAGGGTCATAGTGGGAGGAGCCAGTGCACACCAGGTAGTCTAAGATCTTTCTAGAGTGCCTAGCCTCCTTCGGAGCCCGCTATTCCCCATGGTCCTTACGGAGTTCCCAGCATCCACTACGGACTACGAGAAATAGAATTACCGGTGAGTAAATTCTTATTTTTTCCCTTGCCCTTAGTTCATTGCAAGAATTGTTTATTTTAAAGTATCATGTTCTTGTTTTGTGGAGGGCTCCTTACTTTATACTTCTGAGGAATACATTGTCCTTATGTTATTTTTAGATTTTATTCTATTGGTATTCATGATAATTTTTCCAATAGAGGCACTGTCCTATTGAAATTTAGAGAGAGTGCAGTCTAATAAAAAAAAAAAATCTACTATTTGCATTAAAAGATGCAAGTTTGTAGGGAAAAAACAAGTTTCTTACTACTTCTGTACAGAAGTTCTTCTAAATAGGTTGTTTGTATTTTAGAAAGCATGTTAAAATATGCACTATCTGGAGCACATGGTACAATTCTGTTACTCGTTATAAGCAACAGAATCGGGAACCCAGTGTGTCCCCACACATAACCAGATTGAGTGATGTTTGGCCATCTGACACAACAAATAGCTGGATCTTTTCCGTCATCATTAGGGCCTTTAGAGTGCAGTTTGACTGTGACTACACAGATAATTTACCAACATGTCCTCAGGTCTTTTGATCAGGTATAATAAGATACATTTTGGGATTACAGCACAAAGATATCCTGATATCATTATGGATATACCGCACTGTTTGTGTCTGGATAGTTTATTATTTGTAATATCAACTTTGAGTAGTTGTATTGATAAAACATGTCCTTGTAGTACAATACAATGGCATACGATGAAAGTAGGTCTTGAAAATTCTTGCTGACAGCTCTGGTTAGCAGAGTCTACAACTTAGTAAACTTTAAATGCTTATCTAGCCTAGACATACACTATATAGACAAAGGTATTCAGATGCCTGACCATTACACTAACGGGGACTATAATGACCTTGTATTCAAATAAATATACATCAATAAGACGTTGCCCCCCCCCCCCCCCCCCCCCCTTCTTTTTTTTTTTTTTTTTTTTTTTTTGCAGCTATAACAGCTTCCACTCTTCTTGGAAGGCTTTCCACAAGATTTTGGAGTGTTTCTGTGGGAATTTGTGCTTATTCATTCTATAGATCACAGGTTCTCAAACTCCGTCCTCAGGGAACCCACACTGTTCATGTTTTGCAAGTCGCCTGTAGATTTTTAAAATGTGACAGTTGGTAATACACAGTGCACCTGCTGTGTGACCTGGAAAACGTGAATCGTGTGGGGACCTGAGGACCGAGAACCACTGCTGTAGAGCATTTATGAGGTCAGGCATTGATGTTGGACGAGAAGGCCTGGCTTGCAATCTTTGTTCCAGTTCATCCCAAAGGTGCTTGATGTCAAGTTCTTCCACACTGAACTCATCAAACCATGGGCCTAATTCAGATCTGATCGCAGCAGCAAATTTGTTGGCGAATGGGCAAAACCATGTGCACTGCAGGATATAACCTATGCAGAGCGTTAGATCTGGGTGGGGTGTGTTCAAACTGAAATCTGAATTGCAGTGTAAAAATAAACCAGCCAGTATTTACCCTGCACAGAAACAATATAACCCACCCAAATCTAACTCTCTCTGCACATGTTATATCTGCTCCACCTGCAGTGCACATGGTTTTGCCCATTAGCTAACAAATGCGCTGCTGCGATCAGATCTGAATTACCCCCATGTCTTTATAGTCCTTGCTTTGTGCACTGGGGCAGTATCTTGTTGGAATAGAAAAGGGTCTTCCCCAAACTGTTGCCACAAAGTTGGAAGCATAACATTGTCCAAAATGTCTTAGTATGCTGAAGCATTAAGATTGCCCTTCACTAGAGATAAGGGGCCTAGCCCAAAGAAAAAGCAGCCCCATATCATTATCCCTCTTCCAGCAAACTTCCCAGTTGGCATAATATAGTCAGGTAGGTAACTTTCTCCAGACTCGCCCAACTGACTGTCAACAGAGAAGTGTGATTCGTCACTCCACAAAGCACGTGTCCACTGCTCCACAGACCAGTATCGGTGTGCTTTACAAAACTCCATCAGACGCTTGGCATTGGACTTGGTGATGTGAGGCTTGAATGCAGTTGCTCGGCCATGGAAACCCAGTCCATTAAGTTCCTGATGCAATTTTTTTTGCTTACCTTAATGCCAGTGAAAGTTCAGCTATGGAATCAGCAGAGCGTTGGCAACTTTTACGTGCCTTAGCAGTCGTTGACCCCCCTCTGTAAATTTACGCGGTCTTCTGTTTTGTGGCTGAATTGCTGCTGTTCCTAAATGCTTACACTCTATAATATCACAGTTGACCATGGAATATCCAGCAGGCAAGAAATTTCATGAACAGTCTCATTGCAAAGGTGGCATCATATCACAGTAACATGCTTGAAGTCACTGAGCTCTTCAGAGTTACCCATTTTGTATCGCAAACGTTTGCAAATGGAGACTGCTTGGCTATGTGCTTGATTTTATTCACCTGTGGTAACGGGTCTGATTGATTGAAACCCCTGAATTCAATAATTAACAGGTGTGACCAAATACTTTTTTTCATATAGTGCATTTCTGAAAGGTGTGAGCCAGCAGCTTTATACAGACACTTAATAATGGCTGATACTGTACAGCTTATTAACATTCTAATATGCTTAATAATGACCAGTATTGGATACAAGAAAGATTATATTATTCCTTGCAACAACATCTGCTTAGACACTATTCTAGTATTCACACTGGATTCTATTATTTAGAAATAAATACAATTGTTTTATCCACTTTACTGACAATTTTTCCCCACACAACTGCTCATAAATTGTTGGGTTTTATTATTTAATAAAGTTTAAAAAGTGTTGTTAAGAATATCTACAAATATTTTATTTAAAGAAATGTATATAGGGTGTATTTTGCACCCCCCTCCCCATAGGCCCCCATTTTAAAATATCTTCCCACCCCCCAGTGAGCTTAAATTCTAATGGTACCTCCCCACAACCCCCTTAGTAGTTTTAACCCCCCCCCCCCTTAAAATGAAAAATCCTTTTTTGTAAACCCCCCCCCCCCCCCCCCCCAAGCATAATTTACATATTTGACTTTATCCCCACCCCTCATGGGCATTTGTTGTATTTCTTGAAACATTTCTTACATATCCGTATAAATGTCTGGTTCTGTACTGGAAACATCTAATTTGAAGAAAATACAAGTATACATGAAGTGGACAAAATAATTTAGATTTTAGGAGCCATTTATACAGATCTAGGCTCTAGCAGGGTCTCTTCAGTGGCCAGTAAAATGTGCACCATTGACGTCAATAGACCTGATAAAGCTTCAGAAACTGAAGCTTTCTCAGGAATTTTTATGCTCCTACCTGTCTTCTGGGATTTATTTGCTTTACACTTAGCTTCTAGGTAGGTTGCTTGTGCAGTAAGCAGGAGACATTAGTGCATAATGATGGTTCGCATATCAATGATTATTGTTTGCAGCTGGAAAAGCAAAGCAACACCTTTTCTGTGGTAAAAAATAAATAAATACTATCCTATAGAGAAACTCGAGTTCATGCAATTTCTTTATTTTGTTTACTATTGTCTCCATCTATTCTCTTCTCTAGTTTGTGAGTTCTCTCATGCATGGCCCCCTCTTCCTTTAGTGATCACATCATTGACCTCATGACCTCATTGTATTTACGTTCTCCTTTGTATCTTCAGTTGTGATTACTATTTTCTCATATTTCATCTTGTATAAAAGTAGTTATTGCGATCTGTATCACTGTTAATTTTGTAGACTAAAAATGTTGTCTAAAAGTATTCTTCGACTACTGTATATTTCAGGACTAAAATTAGACTAAAATGAAAACTGAGATCCACTGATTAAATCTGAACTAAAACAAAGCAAAAAAGCGACTAAGACAAAATTTTTAATCCTTGTTAAAATGAACACTGGACGTAGTTTTCAGTTTTTAAAGAACAATTTTGTTCTAGATATTTGCAGAAAATAAATATGAACTGCTGTGAAGGAAATAGGATTATGTATTGAACTATGTTATGGAAGTACTACGGTAAATCAGACTTTGTAAGCAACACATTCTCAGCCTACTGAACTTAGATTATTAAAGACATAGTTAAAGGTATGCCAACTTGTCAAGGGAATTTTAAAGGAATGTTCAGCGGCAAAATCCATTGCAGTATCATTAAACTGTTTTCAAAAGTTATGACTCTAACATTTTCTAATATTAGACTAAAATGAAAACGGAGATCTACTGACTGAATGTTGACTAAAACGATGCCAAAGAGAGTAAAATGTGACTTAAAATCAACTACAATTTTAAGTACTGTAAGTGACGAAAACTAAATTTAAAATCCTTGTCAAAATTAACACTGATCTGTATTAAAGGGATCAGTCTAGATCAGCGGTTCTCAACTGGTGGTACAGTTAGCAAGTATCGGTGGTAATCAGGCGCGAATACCATCTACACAGCTTTAACCCCACAAGAGCAGCCGACTTCAACGTTATGTGAATTCATCTGCACAAAGCAGAGAGATCACTGATGGTGAGCATGCAGTGATTAGCCTCATGCATTTTCAAATGTATGAGGCTAATCTGACAGCACAGTCTCCCCATATCGCTGTGGTATCAGAACAGGTATGTCAGTGCTACAGTGCTCAGACGGGAACTGAACTTGAACAGTCTGTGGAGGGGATGGTGAGTGCTATTGAAGAAGCTATGTGGAATGAATGTGCCAAGTTTGTCATATTTATAACGTCATACCTTCTGCAAAGTGGTTTTTGACCTATGCCCATAGTTGCAATACGAGAAAAGGTTTAGAACTGCTGATCTAGATGAATATTAGTGCAACCGGAAAAAAATGTTCCTGCTAGACCACTTTATAGCGATTTTTAGGATCCATGAATGCAAGGCACTTATTGGCTCATCCCTTCCTTTGTTAGATTTACAGATGATGCAAGAGGATATTTAGACTACACTTTCAGGAAAAGTGTCTGGGTAATACTCTTAATGTTTGCAGATTAGATTCTGGTCCAACAGCCAAATGCCATTTCTCCTTGTAACTATTGGGCAAGTTTTACTTTTCAGGCCTGCTGTACATGTGGACGATTTTGAGCCCCCTTTTGTTTCTTTGTAAACAGTTAAAATATAACCAAGACACTATACAGTGTTTTGTAGATAATATCACAATTTAAATAATCCTTAATCTAACCACCCAAAATAGGCACTTAAATGGTGGTTTACTCTAGTATTAATGCATTTGTCAAAATATTTTAAAAGTGTTTATTACCAGCTATTTATACAGGTTGAGTCTCCCTTATCCAAAATGCTTGGGACCAGAGGAATTTTGGATATTGGATTTTTCTGTATTTTGGAATAATTGCATACCATAATGAGATGATATGGTGATGGGACCTAAATCTAAGCACAGAATGCATTCATGTTACATATACACCTTATACACACAGCCTGAAGGTAATTTTAGCCAATATTTTTTATAACTTTGTGCATTAAACAAAGTGTGTGTACATTCACACAATTCATTTATGTTTCATTTACACCTTATGCACACAGCCTGAAGGTCATTTAATACAATATTTTTAATAACTGAGTATTAAACAAAGTTTGTGTACATTGAGCTATCAAAAACAAAGGTTTCACTATCTCAGTCTCGCTCAAAAAAGTCCGTATTTCGGAATATTCCGTATTTCGGAATATGTGGATATGGGATACTCAACCTGTATAGCACACACACATTCCGCAGTGCTTTTACTGGGTGTAGTTGGCCATTCACATCAGTCCCTGTCCCAGTGGATCATACAATCTCTATATTGCCTACCACATGTACACGCACACACACTCACGCTAGGGTTCATTTTGTTTGGAGCCAATTAACTTACCAGTATATTTTTGGGTTGTGGGAGGAAACCTGGGTACCCGAAGGAAACCCACGCAAGTACAGGAGAATATACAAACTCCACATACTTATGGCTATAGTGGGAATTGAACCCATAACCTCAGTTTTGTGAGGCAGTAATGCTGACCATTACACCGTCCGTGCTGTCCCCAATGCTTTTGTATATAATATAAGCACACTTAATTGTTTAGGTGCTGTTCAACATCGCACAAGCTGTAATAATGCATTAAGCAGAAATAATTGATAAAATATTCAGCGCTAGCTAATTTGTAACCAAGGTGTAGCATTAACAATTGTTTTTCCTGGTTTAATGTTTCATGTTAAATGGCTAATTTTAGGTGGATGGCTTATAACATTTTAATATGTGCATTTGGATAGAATTGAGGAATACATACCATTTACCAGCGGACGCGATGCCGGCTGTCAAGATCCCGACAGCAGCATCCCGGCCACCAGAATGCCGGCAATGGGGCAAGGACTAAGAGTCCCCTTGCGGGCCACGCTGAGGGCTCGGTGACTTGCTGCGTTCTCCACAGGATCTATTCCCACTCTATGGGTGTAGAGGACATCCATGAGTGGGAATAGTCCTGTTTCTGCAGCGATTCCGGCTGGTGGTATTGTCTGCTGGCGGGATTCCGGTGTCTGTATCCTGAGCGCCGGGAATAGGGCGGCGCCCTGGGCAGCAATTAGAGACCTCTTTGGCAAAAGTTTGCATAATATACAGTTGGGCACTGTATATATGTATGAGCCCCCGCCAAATATTGTACATGAAAGCGGGACAGAAGCCCGTCGTCGAGGGGGCGGGGCTTCTTCCTCAGCACTCACCAGCGCCATGTTTTTTTTCCACAGCACCGCTGAGAGGAAGCTCCCCAGCCTCTCCCCTGCAGTTACACGGTAGAAGAGGGTAAAAAGAGAGGGGGGGGGGGGCACATAATTAGGCGCAAAAATCAATATAAACCGCAGCTACTGGGTTAACATTAAGTTACTGTGTTATTCCTTGGTTAATAGCGCTGGGGTGTGTGCTGGCATACTCTCTCTCTGTCTCTTCAAAGGGCCTTATGGGGGAATTGTCTTCAGATGAGCATTCCCTGAGTGTGTGGTGTGTCGGTACGTGTGTGTCGACATGTCTGAGGTAAAAGGCTCCCCTAAGGAGGAGATGGAGCAAATGTGTGTGAGAGGGTGTCTCCGTCGACAACGCCGACACCTTTTTGGAGATGTGTAATTAAGTGCTAAGGTGAATTTATTGCACAAAAGATTAGAGAACAGACAGGAAATCTACTCATGTCTGTCCCTATGTCGCAGAGACCTTCAGAGTCTCTCAATGCTCACTATCCAAAATAATAGACACTGATATCGACACGGAGTCTGACTCCAGTGTCGACTACGATAATGCAAAGTTACAGCCAAAATGGCAGAAAAGTATTCAATATATTATTATTGTAATAAAAGATGATTTGCATATCACTGATGACTCATCTGTCCCTGATACAAGGGTACACATGTTTAAGGGGAAGAAAGCTGAGGTAAATTTCCCTCCTCTCATGATGAAAAAGGGCGGGAATCTCCAGACAAGAGACTGCAGTTTCCCACAAAGAATTCTCAGGGAGTATCCTTTCCCCACTAGGGCCAGGATACGATGGAAATCTTGTCCTAGGGTGTCACGTTTGCCCAAAAGGTAGCCCTGACGTAACAGCTATTCTCAGGGATCCTGCAGATAGCGTGCACATTCTGGTACACTACTCAGACCGGCGATTGTGTCGGCATGGGTTTATAGCGCTGTGGCAGCGTGGACAGGTACCTTATCAGCAGAGATTGAGACCCTAGTATATGTGTGTGTGTGTGTGTGTGTGTGTGTGTGTGTATGTATATATGTATGTGTGTGTGTGTATGAATATATATATATATATAGGATGCTGTCTTAAGAGAGATATATATATATATATATATATATATGATGCTGTCTTAAGAGATCGATCGATCTATATATATATATATATATATATATATATATATATATATATATAATGTGTGTATGTATGTATATATATATGTGTGTGTGTATGTAGATATATATATATATATATATATATATATCTATCTATCTATCTATCTATCATGCCCAAAGAGACATGAGTATACTGGGTCCTAGAGTCAAAGCTATGTCGATTTCTGCTTGACGTGTCCTGTAGAATATGCAATGGACAGATGATGCCGACTTAAGAGGCATATGGAAGGCTGAGGATTGTGTGGAGAAGGGTTCTCGGACTTGGTCTCCACAGCTATAGCTGGTAATTCTGATATTTTGCCTTATATTCCTGCACAGCCTAGGAAAGCATGACATTATCAAATGCAGCCTTTCGAACAAAGAAACAAGAAAGTCCGAGGTGCGTCCTTTCTTGTCAGAGGTGGGGGCAGAGGAAAGAAGCTGCACAACACAGCTAGTTCCCAGGAACAGAAGTCCTCCCCAGCCTCTACAAAATCCACCGCATGTCGCTGGGGCTCCACAGGCGGAGCTAGGCCAGGTGGGGACACGCCTTCGTAAGTTCAGCCACAAGTGGGTTCACTCCCTGTTAGATCCCTGGGCAATAGATATTGTGTCTCAGGGATACAAGCTGGACTTTGAGGAGATGCCCCCTCACCGACGGCCCTGCCGGATTCCCCCCACGAGAGGGAAACAGTGTTAACTGCAATTCACAAATTGTATCTTCAACAGGTGGTGGTCAAGGTTCCCCTCCTTGAACGAGGAGGGGGTTATTATTCGACCATGTTGTAGTCCCGAAACCAGACGGTTCGGTAAGACCCATATTTAATTTAAAATCCCTGAACATATACCTGAAAAGGTTCAAGTTCAAGATGGAATCGCTCAGAGCGGTCATTGCAAGCCTGAAAGGGGGAGATTTTATGGTGACTCTGGACATAAAGGATACATACCTTCATGTCCCCATTTATCCACCTCATCAGGCGTACCTCAGAATTGCGGTATGGGATTGTCATTACCAATTTCAGACGTTGCCGTTTTGGCTCTCCACGGCCCTGAGAATATTCACCAAGGTAATGGCGGAAATGATTGTGCTCCTGCGGAAGCAAGGTGTCACTATTATCACGTACTTGGATGATCTCCTCATAAAAGCGAGATCAAGAGAGCAGTTGCTGAACAGCGTATCACTTTCTCTGGAAGTGTAACGGCAACACGGCTGGATTCTATATATTCCAAAGTCGCAGTTGGTTCCTGCAGCTCATCTGCCTCTCCTAGGCATGATCCTAGACACAGACCAGAAAAGGGTTTATCTCCCGATAGAGAGAGCTCAGGAGCTCATTACACTGGTCAGGAATCTATTAAAACCAAAACAGGTGTCAGTGCATCACTGCACTCGAGTCCTGGGAAGGATGGTGGCTTCATACGAGGCCATTCCCTTCAGCAGGTTCCATGCGAGGACCTTCCAGTGGGACTTACTGGACAAGTGGTCCGGATCACATCTTCAGATGCATCGGTTAATCACCCTATCCGCCAGGGTGTCTCTCCTGTGGTGGCTGCAGAGTGCTCACCTTCTCGAAGGTCGCAGATTCGGCTTTCAGGACTGGGTCCTGGTGACCACGGATGCAAGCCTCCGAGGGTGGGGGGCAGTCACACAGGGAAGAAATTTCCAACAACATCCTGGAACTAAGGGCCATATACAACGCCCTACGTCAAGGGGAGTCCCTGCTTCGCGACCAACCGGTTCTGATTCAGTCAGACAACATCACCGCAGTGGCTCATGTAAACCGCCAAGGCGGCACAAGGAGCAGGGTGGCGATGGTAGAAGCCACCAGAATTCTTCGCTGGGCGGAGAATCACGTAAGCGCACTGTCAGCAGTGTTCATTCCGGGAGTGGACAACTGGGAAGCAGACTTCCTCAGCAGGCACGACCTTCACCCGGGAGAGTGGGGACTTCATCAAGAAGTCTTCACGCAGATTGCAAGTCGGTGAGAACTGCCACAGGTGGACATGATGGCATCCCGCCTCAACAAAAAGCTGCAGAGATATTGCGCTAGGTCAAGAGACCCTCAGACGATAGCTGTGGACGCACTAGTGACACTGTGGGTGTTCCAGTCGGTCTAGGTATTTCCTCCTCTTCCTATCATAACCAAGGTCCTGAGAATCATAAGAAAAAGAGTAGTGAGAACAATACTCATTGTTCCGGATTGGCCAAGAAGGACTTGGTATCCAGATCTGCAAGAAATGCTCACAGAGGACCCGTGGCCTCTTCCTCTAAGACAGGACTTGTGCAACAGGGGCCCTGTCTGTTCCAAGACTTACCGCGGCTGCGTTTGACGGCATGGCGGTTGAACGCCGGATCCTAGCAGAAAAAGGCATTCCGGATGAGGTCATTCCTACGCTGATAGAGGCTAGGAAGGATGTGACGGCTCAACATTATCACCGTATATGGCGAAAATATGTTTCTTGGTGTGAGGCCAGAAATGCCCCTACGGAGGAATTCCAGCTGGGCCGTTTCCTTCACTTCCTACAGTCGGGAGTGACTTTGGGCCTTAAATTGGGTTCCATTAAGGTTCAGATTTTGGCCTTATCCATTTTCTTTCAAAAAGAACTGGCTTCTCTGCCTGAAGTTCAGACGTTTGTAAAGGGAGTGCTGCAGATTCAGCCCCCTTTTGTGCCTCCAGTGGCACCTTGGGATCTTAACGTGGTGTTGAGTTTCCTGAAATCACACTATTTTGAACCACTCAAAACGGTGGAAGTAAAATATCTCACGTGGAAGGTGGTCATGCTATTAGCCTTGGCTTCGGCTAGGCGTGTGTCAGAATTGGCGGCTTTGTCACACAAAAGCCATTATCTGGTTTTCCATGCGGATAGAGCAGAATTGCGGACCCGCCCACAATTTCTGCCGAAAGTGGTTTCATCCTTTCATATAAACCAACCTATTGTGGTTCCTGTGGCTACTACGGACTTGGAGGATTCTGAGTCAATGGATGTGGTCGGGGCTTTGAAGGTTTATGTAGCCAGAACGGCTAAGGTCAGGAAAACAATCTTTGTTTATCCTGTATGCTTCCAACAAGCTTGGGGCGCCTGCTTCAAAGCAAACTATTGCTCGCTGGATCTGTAACACGATTCAGCAGGCTCATTCTGCAGCTGGGTTGCCGCTGCCTAAATCAGTTGAGGCCCATTCCACAAGGAAGGTGGGCTCTTCTTGGGCGGCTGCCCGAGGGGTCTCTGCATTACAGCTTTGCCGAGCGGCTACTTGGTCAGGTTCAAACACCTTTGCAAGGTTCTACAAGTTTGATACCCTGGCTGAGGAGGACCTTGTGTTTGCTCATTCGGTGCTGCAGAGTCATCCGCACTCTCCCGCCCGTTTGGGAGCTTTGGTATAAACCTCATGGTCCTTACGGAGTCCCCAGCATCCACTAGGACGTTAGAGAAAATAAGATTTTACTTACCTGTAAATCTATTTCTCGTAGTCCGTAGTGGATGCTGGGCGCCCGTCCCAAGTGCTGACTTCTTCTGCAATGCTTTGTATATAGTTATTGCTTAAATAAGGGTTATATTATAGTTGCATCAGAGTTTATCTGATGCTCTGTGATTGTTCATACTGTTAACTGGGTAAAGTTATCACAAGTTATACGGTGTGATTGGTGTGGCTGGTATAAGTCTTACCCTGGATTCCCAAAATCCTTTCCTTGTACTTTCAGCTCTTCCGGGCACAGTTTCTCTAACTGAGGTCTGGAGGAGGGACATAGAGGGAGGAGCCAGAGCACACCAGAATCTAAATTCTTTCTTAAAGTGCCCATGTCTCCTGCGGAGCCCGTCTATTCCCCATGGTCCTTACGGAGTCCCCAGCATCCACTACGGACTACGAGAAATAGATTTACCGGTAAGTAAAATCTTATTTTTTTTATTAATATTTCATTATTAATGGTTTGTGTAGATTGCTTTATTAAGGTCTTGCATTGATTATTCTACTAGGTTTCTAGCACCCTTTCTTCATGACTTATATTCAGTCTGTATTTTAATGAACCAAGGGCCTAATTCAAACCTGGTCATAAATGTGCGAAAAAATGCACATCTATGATCAAAATCTTAGGAATGGGGGGCTGGGGGGGGCTCATGCGCCAGGCCATATACCCCGCCCCCTGTCCCTGCAGAGGTGCGAAATCATCACATGGTGGCTATGCTTTAGCATCTGCAGAGTAGCTCCCTGCCTACGCAGCCTAGCTGTTTTTGGCCCCAGGTGCTGAATGTGACGTCATGCAGCCGTGACCCTACAAACGGTCCGGACACTCCTGCGTTGTCCGGACCAAGCCCCCACAACGCCACGACCGCCTCTATTTGTCAATCTGGCGGAGGGGATCGGACAAGTGAGATGCCTTTGCATCTCCCTGTGTGCGAACACGCAGTGTGACTCCTGCGCATGCGCACAGAGCTTCAGCCTGGCAATGCTGCCGCTGCAGCGGCCAGGTCTGAATTAGGCCCCATCGCCCTCTACTACACTCTAGCCAATAAGATACTGTGACCCAAATGTATTAAGCCTTTAACAAGAGAGATTGTGGAAACTGATAAAGTACCAGCCAATCAGCATCCTAACTGCCATGTAACAGGCAGTGGAGGCGTTGCAAGGGTCTCCGTTTGAGCCTCTTGAATCTGCAGACCTTAAGTGGCTTTCTCTTAAGGTATTGTTTCTGTTGGCTATTGCCTCTGCTAGAAGGGTGTCGGATCTTGGTGCCTTGTCTTGTAGGTCATCATATCTGATTTTTTACCGTGATCGGGCGGTTCTTAGAACACGTCTCGGGTATTTACCTAATGTGGTGTCTTCTTTCCACCTTAATCAGGAGATTCCGGCCTTTGCATCTCCTGAATTGTCTTCCAAAGAGCGGTCTCTGGATCTGGTACGGACTCTCCGTATCTACGTGAAGAGAACTGCCTCCATCAGGAAGTCTGATTCTCTTTGTTCTGTTTGGTTTTCACAAACGTGGCTGGCCTGCTCACAAGCAGACCCTGGCCAGATGGATTAGAATGGTGATTGCACATGCTTATGTACAGGCTGGCCTTCTAGCTCCTGCTACCATTAAGGCCCATTCTACTCGGTCGGTTGAACCTTCTTGGGCGTCCTGCAGTGGTGCGACCCTTGAACAATTGTGCAAGGTGGCTATGTGGTCCTCAGTGAACATGTTCATAAGGTTCTATACCTTCGATACTTCCGCCTCCCAGGATGGTTACTTTTGGATGCCGGGTTCTTGTGCCCGCTACAGTGCGTCCCCCTCCCATAAGGATCTGCTTTAGGACATCCCCAATGTCAGTGTTTGAAAAATTACCGTTAGGAGCTGGTTGGCTGGTCATTTATCACTCTTTGGGGGATATTCAATTATTTGTAAAGTCAGTTGGGTTTCTGTTTTTTCTTATCTAATAGACTGGAAGATACAGACACCCAGCCGACTTTTCAAACATTTATTCGTCTTTTTAACATTACTATGGTGAAAACGTGGCTGAGTGTATTGTCATAATATTGAGTGGAAATATTGTATAAACTATTTCATTGTAAAATCAGTAAAAATTTACAGACTTGAAGTGTTCAATTAACTGTGGCAAATAACCATGCCACGCGGGGAAAGGCCACTCAATTAAATTGCCACCTCCCACGACAAAAATTGTGGGTAAAAGCACACAAACACACAGATTCCGCATATCCTGCGGGATCAACTGGTTTTCCCTATGCGTTAACCCCCGATGGTGTCTTTTTCTTACTGACTTGTCCTCGCAGCCCCTGAAGCTGCAAGGAAAAGTACACCCTCTGGTTACTGCCTGCAAATTGAATTGACCCGTATGCCCTATGTAGGGAGGGCAATCACGGGCCATTTTTTTTCAATCTGGGTATCAGGATTGAAAAAGGTCAATCCCGGGATAAGAAGGGTTGACTTTTCCCTGTGTGTCCACCCCGCACCTGCCCTCCCCACATACATGGCTAACCATACAACGAGGGCGGGCGCATGGGAAATTTCAGTCTCTTTCGGCGGTCAGCGGCGGGTCTCGGCGGACGGCGCAGCCTGACCTGTCACTGTACATCACGCTGCGCTGGGAGTCGGGCAGCGTCTGAGCATCCTGAGGACTCTCAACGCTGATCCCTCAATCCCGGGAATTGGAGCTTCCAATCCCAGGATTGAATTCTGTCCGTTTTTGGGCCTAAATGCCGGGATTGGCCTCCCTAGCCCTATGGAAGCAGAATTCTTATTAGGTCTTTTTATATGTATTTAGATTCAATTTGTTTGCGTTGCTCTACTCTGTAAAGGTTTGTATATTGATGATTTATGCTTAAAGAATATATAAAGTAGTGTTCACCTTTCGATAAGGTGACACTAATTAGAAATATATAAACTATATTCTTTGTAGTGGTTGTTATTGAGCTAAATCATGCATGACCAAACACACCTATTTTTGTATGCCAGTATCATGCCCTAGGGTTAGTGCAGCTTAATCAGATTTAATATTGATGGCTATTGTGCAAGCTGTAATTAATTCAGAACACAGCAATGTTGGGAAAACAGTATCATCCATTGATGCTCTGCTATTACCAGTACCCCTGTAGCCAAGATCTGCTGTGGAAAACATAGATGGCTCCGTTTTGCAACTTTTACTTTTGTTAACCGTAAACAATAAACTGTAGTTTCACATCTTTTGCGTGTCACTGAGAAACCCAGTTACATTATCTCTCCCCTCACTTTTTTAAAAATTGGGGTCCTACTTGTCCTTTTCTGGGTCACAAAGGAATGAAGATTCTTATTAACTATTCAAATATGAAAACACAACTTGATTTGGACACTACAAAAGTGTTGCAAGGGGGAGGAGAGGGTGACAATGCTGGTGGGTTGTGTAGCATACAGGACACTGCGCCAGAGCTGTAACTCGACATTTCTCCGTCAGGGTCCACAGGTTATCCACATGATAACAATAGGATATGATGGAGCGACAGCAGATTGGCACCAAACGATCACAAGCTTTCAGGCATCCCAGGATGCAACGGGCCTGTCCATATATCCCCGCCCACTGGCTCAGGCAAATCGGTTTTTTGTTTGGTGCGTCAGGAGCCGGACCATGGTCACAGGGCTGCTGTTCTTGGCAGCCCTAAGCTTTCTTATTTTATTTTTATAATCTAACTATATTTTCGAGCGATCTTTCTTAACACCGTCTTATACGCATATTGGAAAGAGTCGCTCCAACAACTCTCCGCCGGGTCGCTACAAAGCTTACCCATGCGTACAGTGCTGTCTCTACGGGCGTCTGTGCCGGATATACTAGCAGGTCCAGCAGACGTTACCAGGCTGTGGCCGGAGCACGGGGAGAAGTTAAGGCATCGGTTCCATGCAGTCGGAGAATACGGACACAGCCGCACTGTATTGGGAGGAGACTACCAAACAGTAGCTGACGCGCCGCCACCACGGGTACTCCAGCGCTAGGCCTTAGGGATCGTAAGGCACCAGGATTAGTATGAGGCTGCGATCCCTAGGGTTGATGTCAGCGGTGGGGAGTCAGACGCTCTCCTGGGCGACACTGAGTCAGGCAGAGCACGTTATACATATTGCGCCAGGTAGAGCAGTATATAATGGGCACTGTGTGTATGTGGGTGTGCATGTGATGGTCACTGTGTAGGTATGTGTGGGGGGTGTATGTTGCCCACTGTGGGAGTATTTGGTGTGTGTATAATGGACATTGATGAGGTATAGGCAGAGTGTATGATGGGCACTGCCTCATCCCCCATATTTGCATAATTAGCTGCCAACACTTTCCTCCCTCCCACACACATACGCTCCCTCTGTTAGTTGATCCCCCAGGGAGTACAGCCATATGCAGCCAGAGAGACAGTCTTCTTCAATGATCGCGGTGTGCTTGCTAGTGTGCAGCCACTGTCCACAACACAGCCCGCCCCGTCGCCTGCTGGCAGCTGCTTCATATTGTAGTTTAGAGCAGCACGGTGAGCACGCTGGCGGGCAGGGAGAGGGGATGTCTCAGCCGCACTTGAATGGAGAGAAGCTGCGGGCAGCGCGATTGGACGGGGAGAAGCTGCGTGGAACGCGATTTGACAGGGAGAAGCTGCAGTCAGCGCGATTGGACATGGAGAAGCTGCAGGAGGCGATTTGATGGCGAGAGAGGCACTGAAGAACGGTATTGGCAGAGACGCACTCGTCAGTTGGAGACAGCGCATCTTGCCGGCCCCGCTCATTTTAAAAGAGCACCCCTCTGCTTGTAGCGCGTAAAAACGAGCTATAGTGCATATTTTGAGATCACTGTACTATGACATTACCAATGTTTCGGAATTCTCAATCATTGGGCTTGATTCAATTCTGGGTGGATTGATTATCACCAGGAGGGAGCTCCCGGAGTTACTCAATTCAGAATGTCCGTACTCGCAGACTGAAATGGGTGTTTGGCGTGAGAACGGACATTCTCTGTCTAAAATGCCCGTCCAGATGCTGTTTTGTCCGCGCTGCAGCACAAAACAGCATCGCAGACCTAAGTTTTGTTCGCAGTGACATTTGTATTTCTGCTTTAATAAACAGATCATTAAGAACTTGGCAAACGTGTCTGGAGATAGCTCCAATGTGACCGTCCCCTTAAGTTACTGTAGGTACATACGTAGACAATCTTGAGATATGATGCTATTTCTTACAACACACTATAAGATGATCTGTCAAATCTTTCTGGTTGGAACGAAACTCTGGTAATGTATGAGAGCAAATGACAACCATTTGCTCCCAAACACTGGAAAACAGACAAAAATGGATATTCAGAAAAACAGATAACATCCATTTCATTTAACCAATTTATCCGAATGACCATTTTTGGCGATTTCCAGACGTTTGGGATCAAATGGATGATTGTCATTTGCTCCTATACATTACCATACTTCTCTTACGTCCTAAAGGGATACTGGGGTCCACATTAGTA
Source organism: Pseudophryne corroboree (assembly GCF_028390025.1). NCBI lineage: Eukaryota > Metazoa > Chordata > Amphibia > Anura > Myobatrachidae > Pseudophryne > Pseudophryne corroboree. The sequence continues at coordinate 419,567,254 of NC_086449.1, read as the reverse complement.
CCATTAGATATAGGTGGGTCCACTAGGAGCCTTGGACACTTTAAGAAATCAATAGTGTGCACTGGCTCCTCCCTTTATGCCCCTCCTACTAGACTCGTTTTAGAAAATGTGCCCATAGGAGCCGGTCACACTTAGGGAAGCTCCTGAAGAGTTTACTGTATTTATTTTTGGTTTGTTATTTTCAGGCAGGGCTGTTTGGCACCAGCCTGCCTGCTTCGTGGGACTTAGAGGGGAGAACGGGCCAACTTCCTAAAGAGTTAATGGTCCTGTTTCTCTGCTGATAGAACACTGAGCTCCTGAGGGAGTCATTTGCAAGCCCCACCACGGCGAGCGTACCCTCCCGCAGCACGCCGTGACCCCTAACAGAGCCAGAAGAGTGGTGAGTATGACACCGGCGTCCCGGTTAGCGGGTTGCTGGTGGTAATGGCGGCATGAGGGTAGGAGCGCAGGGCTTCACTATGAGCGGCTCCAGCGACTCACCAGCGCCATTTCCCTCTGCAGCTTTCATTGTACAGTCTGGCGGAGACGCGCAGCTCCTCCACATGGACTCCAGCTTACCACAGATGTACCAAGGGTTCATAGCAAGGGGGGGGGGGGGGGCAGCATAAGAACACGGATACCCTATTAAGGATATTTAGTTTGCAACCTAGCGTAGCTCAGCTTTAGCATAGAAGGGCGCTGTGTGGCTGGCTCCATCATAATCTGTCTCTCCCCAGAAGGGCTCTGTGTGGGTTAGCTGTGCTTAACCCTTTTCTCGTGTGTGTGTGTGTGTGTGTGATTGTGTATATGTTTTCATATTACTATGGCAGGCAAAGAGTGTGTGTCATGCACTGCAGAGTGTTTTCTTCTCTAGGGGGGTTTAACCACAATGTACACAGGATAGTACACATTCGCAAACTAGTGCATCCGAACCTGTAGGGTTGGATTCTCAAAAAAAAGGGATGATCTCAAATATTTCTGCTACATTGTCCCATATTGAGAAACTTTGGCTGAGTAGAGATACCATACCAGCGTCTCAGACCCCTACCATTTGTCCACAGAAGCGTTCACCAGATCCTATAGGCTGACACTTTTGACGATGTGTGAGACGCTGAGGAGAGTGAGATGGACTCTGGGGGAGGGGGGGATGCAGCTTTGTCACAGGGGGTACAAGCTCTGATAGAGGCTATTAGAGATGTTTTACAGGTTAAGGTGACAGATGGAGGAGTCTTATTTTACTGTAAAATAGACATCCTCTACTACGTTTCTTGCATCAAGAGTTAAATACTCTCTTTGAAGCGCAGCGGTGTCCAGGTTGTCTAGTGAGATAGTCTTACCTGTCCCTGGGGCAGCCTCCTTGAAAGACACAGCTAACCGCAAACTTCAGACCACTCTCAAGTCCCTGTACACGGGGCTGGGGCGGCCCAGAGACCCACTACTGCTTGTGCATAGATCACTATGGCCATTGAAAATGGTCTGGTAAGGGGAGAGATAATTCAACTCCTACAGTATCTAACTCTGCAAATATCATGGTGGATACCATGAAGGAATTCGGCTTGCTTAATGCTCGCACCACTGCCATGTCAGTGTCTGCACGCAGGGGATTGTGTCTACGCCAGGGAACTGCAAATACGGATTCCAAAAAGGGCTTGGAAAGCCTGACTTTCACAGGTGAGGCCTTGTTTGGAGATGAACTAGATACGTGGATATCCAAGGCGACTGCGGGTAAGTCTAAATATCTACCTTCCGCAGCTCCTTCTGTCAGAACGACCTACTCTGCTCCAACTCTGCAATCCTCTCGGGCAGCAAAGTTCAATAACAACACCAGAGGTTCTTCTGTAACCTTCAGAGGCGCTAGAGGTACACCCAGAAAACCTGCAGATGCGTGTTCCGATATCAGAACTCAGGTTCTGCTTCCTCAAAGCCTCCAGCGTGACAGCGGACCACCCTGCCTGGAAGACAGTCATGTGGGAGCCCGATTAAAAGATTTCAGTCACATCTGGGCGTCTTCGGCCAGTCACATCTGGGCGTCTAGAAGCAAGTATGGTTCTACAGGACGTAATTTAAAAACTGGTACAATCTCGGACGTAATTTAAAAACTGGTACAATCTCAGGTCATTGTTCCAGTTCCACTTCAGCTACAGACGACAGGTTATTATTACAAACTGTTTGTAGTACCGAAGCCGGATGGTTCGGTAAGGCCCATTCTAATCCTAAAATCTCTGAACCCGTTCTTACGGGTATTCACATTCAGGATGGAATCTCTGAGAGCGGTGATCTTGGGTTTGGAGGAGGGGGGATTCCTGGTGTCTCTGGATATCAGGAATGTGTACCTTCATATTCCAATTTGGCCGCCTCATCGGGCTGATCTAAGGTTTGCCTTTCTGGACTCTCACTTCCAGTTCCAGGCCCTGCCTTTGGCCTCTCCACAGCCCCGAGGGTATTCACCAAGGTAATGGCAGAGATGTTGTGTCTCCTCTGCATGTAAGGAGTGAACATAATACTGTATCTGGACGATTTGCTGATAAAAGCACCATCCAGGGAGAGGGTTTTTAGACAACATTGCCCTCTCAACACGACTAATTCAGGATCACGAGTGGATTCTGAACCATCCAAAAATCTCTCCTGGAACCAACACGGAGGCCTCCGTTCCTGGGGATGATACTGGATATGGAGGAACAGAAGGTATTCCTTCCATTGGAAAAATCTTTGGTAATCCATTTGATGGTGCGGGATATTCCAAAACCAACAACAAGAATGAAAAACAGTCTCAATCAGCTTCTGAAAACACATTTGGACAAAAAAACCCATCACGGAGAAGGATTTTGAATATCTCAATGTCACAGATCCTGCAATTCCTATATATATATATATATATATATATATATATATATATATATATATATATATATATATATATATATATATATATATATATATATATATATATTACCGAAAGTGCATAAGAACCCTTTAAAGCAGAGGTTCTCAAACTCTGTCCTCGGGAGCCCACACAGTGCATGTTTTGCAGGTAACCCAGCAGGTGCACAGGTGTATTAATTACTCACTGACACATTTTAAAAGGTCCACAGGTGGAGCTAATTATTTCACTTGCGATTCTGTGAGGAGACCTGCAAAACATGCACTGTGTTGGCCCCCGAGGACCGAGTTTGAGAACCTCTGCTTTAAAGCCCCCAGGAAGACCAATTGTGGCAGGGATAGGAAGTCTGACTGCGAACCTATCGGAATTTATAGATGCGCACTTACAACCGATGGTAACTAAAACAGAATTCCATCTTAATGACACTACAGATATACTAAGGAAGATCAATTTTTTGGAATGGTAGCATGAGATGTGGATGGCAACTGTAGATGTGGAAGCGTTGTATACCAACATACCGCATGACAAAGGACTAGAAGCAGTTAGATATTACCTGGAAAGAACTGATTACTCGGAAGATAAGAAGGCATTTCTGCTGGAGGGCATAGAGTTTATACTTAAGAATAATTTATTTTTATTTTGACGGCACTTATTATTACCAAATGGTTGGGATCGCTATGGGGACAAAATTTGCACCAGGTTTTGCTAACCTATTCATGTCATATTGGGAAGAAAAGAACATCAAAACAAGCGATGCTTTTGGTAAAGATCTCCCCTTTTGGCATCGGTACATAGATGATATAATCTTCTTCTGGAAAGGGAATAAAACTGACTTGGACTGCTTTTTGGAAAATCTCAACTCCAACGATCTTAATATGAAATTAAGTGTTAAGACCAGCCAAACAGAAATTGACTTTCTTGATCTTTACTCTATATGTAGAAAATGGGAAGCTCGAGACTAAATGCTTCAAGAAACCAACAGACGCCAATAATTATATAAACAACATGTAAAACATGAAACAGCGCTAAATGAAGAAACTAAAAAACAGGTGTTTCCTTAAAAAGAATTATATACGTTTTAATAATACATATAAAAAATGAGGAATTCTCATAAATACACCATAGGATAATGGAGCCTCTATAGCCAGTCTCTGACCCTTGACAATTAGATGTAAATGTGCACACCTCTTGGTTTTGACAATGTCCCTGTGACCGGTCACAATATCAACAGGATCCTCACTTAGATATGCAGATAAGTCCAATCTTGTGATATATTTACCAGGATATAGTGGATTGGCCGGGTATCCCACCTAGCGAAGATCCAGAGGCTATCTCAGATCCAACGCCGATGATTTTGGTGGTTTTCCCTCTATTAATTTTCCACGTCCATGGATTTGAGAATGTCCAAGATGGTGGTAACTGCAATGGTGTCCTGGAGGTGATTCCGGAATGTCTGGGTCAGGGCTGGTATCCTTACGCGTTTCGCTGGCGTTTGTTAAAGCTGCCAAACGCCAGCGAAACGCGTAAGGATACCAGCCCTGACCCAGACATTCCGGAATCACCTCCAGGACACCATTGCAGTTACCACCATCTTGGACATTCTCAAATCCATGGACGTGGAAAATTAATAGAGGGAAAACCACCAAAATCATCGGCGTTGGATCTGAGATAGCCTCTGGATCTTCGCTAGGTGGGATACCCGGCCAATCCACTATATCCTGGTAAATATATCACAAGATTGGACTTATCTGCATATCTAAGTGAGGATCCTGTTGATATTGTGACCGGTCACAGGGACATTGTCAAAACCAAGAGGTGTGCACATTTACATCTAATTGTCAAGGGTCAGAGACTGGCTATAGAGGCTCCATTATCCTATGGTGTATTTATGAGAATTCCTCATTTTTTATATGTATTATTAAAACGTATATAATTCTTTTTAAGGAAACACCTGTTTTTTAGTTTCTTCATTTAGCGCTGTTTCATGTTTTACATGTTGTTTTTGCAGTTCATGAGAGACTGACTATCTCTCTCCCTAACAGCAGCTTAGAGAACCAGCACAATCATAGCGCCAGAACGTGTATCAAACCATTGATACCAATCTAGCCAATAATTATATAGCCGTGACAAGCGAACACCATGTCAACTGGCTTTCAAGTGTACCCAAGAGTCGGTTCCTCAGACTCAGACGCAACTGTAGCAATATAAAAACTTGCGAAGATCAGATTGACACCATGAAGAAGGGTTTTGAACAGAAGGGTTACGATAAAAAGAAATTAGAAAAGTTTAAGGAAGATGCACTTAACCGAGATCGAGTCGGAAAACTCTAAGAACAAGAAAATTGATAACGGAAAAGCACAGTTTGCGTTCATTACACAATACAACCATAAACACAAAAAGATGGAATCTATTATGCGGAAGCACTGGCACCTGTTACTAAAAGACCCAATATTGAAAGAAGTAATTCCAAAAATGCCTAAATTCATCTACAGGTAGGCTCCTAATCTTAAAAATAAATTGACTAGAAGTGCTCTGCCCTATCAAGACCAACATCCTATAAGGAATAAAGGATTCTACAGATGCGGAACATGCCAAGGATGTAGGGAGATCAAGATGGAAAGATCAAAATATGAAGAATTCACAGTAAAAGATAACAACTATAAATTACATCAATTTATTACTTGTCACACCACGAATGTGGTCCATCTCATAGAATGCAGCTGTCATCTTGTGTACATCGGGAGAACCAGCAGAGCCTTAAAAATCCGGCTCAGCGAACATATACGAAATATAAAAAAGGGTCTGACGACGCATTCACTGTCTAACCACTTCAAAGAGAAGCATAATTGTTCGACCAAAAATATTATTCGCTTCCTGGCGATTGAAAATGTGAAGAACTAGAAACAAAGGGATGAAGCCACACGCCTAGCCAAGAGCGAAATGAGGTGGATACATAAAGTAAAGAGCCTTATTCAGCATGGTCTGAATGCAGACTTTGAATTAAAGTGGTTCCTCTAATAGGCCCTACACACTGGCCGATTTTCAGAAAGATATGAACGATCTCGTTCATATCTTTCAGTGTGGAGACTCCAGCGATGAACGATGCGCGGCCCCGCGCTCGTTCATCGCTGGTCTCCCGTCGGCTGTGCATGCAGGCCAATATGGACGATCTCTTCCATATTTGCCTGCACTTCAATGCAGCCGCGTGACGGGGGGAGTGAAGAAACTTCACTCCCCCCGTCACTGCCCCCCCGCCGCCGGGTCGCTCGTCGCCCGTATCCGCCGTCGGGCAGCTTGGCGGCGGGTCGGCCAGTGAGTAGGGCCCTTAAGCTGTCCTCTCACTTAAGTTCACCACCCTATACACGTGCCTCTTTCCTTTTATCTATATAATTTTCATAAAGTGATCAAAATACATTGCAATTGGGTTAATCATTGGTTGTTTTAATTTTAGGCATTATTTCAATAGGAATTTTAACACACATTGCCATCAAATAATATGGAAGCATCAGGACTTTGCAGAAAACGCATCACCGGAAGAGACTGGATATCCATCATGCGTTCCAGTATGCGTTCCATATGTGTGTATGTGCATTAAGTATATTGGACCTACAGAATAAGACTGACATATATAGCTTGTGCTAAGAATATGACTGCTATTCAAGACTGTACAAAACGGGGAGAATAGCCGTTATCCACGGCCCCGAACGGAAGCGGAAACACATCACCGCAAGCTAACAGGAAGTCCGCAATGCGTTCCAGGATGCGTTCCTCTGAGAAACTACGCCGGGTCCGGGCGTTACACGTCGGGCTCCTGGCACCATGTAGATTAGCAAACAAGGAGTTCGGACATTATTTAAGTTTGTCATGCTATGATGTTAAAAGATGTTTATTATTTAAGGAAGCCGAAACCGGAAGTTGCGGAACGATCACTTCCGGTCATTTCACCCATGAAATCCCAGGACTTAAATGATTTACAAATACATTTAAAGTTGTATAATTATAAATTGGATTATATTAAGTTTTATTTATTAGTTCATATGATGATATGTATTGTGTAAAGTTTTTAAGATAATTTATCACAAGATTTGACCCTTAACCCGGAAGTGATTACGTAAGGGAACTTAAAAGGAAGTTTATCACACTCCACCCTCACTGCCTGAGGAAGGGAATACCCCGAAACGCGTTGCAGCTGGAGAGTGAAGTGTGTGCCTCTGTCTTATTGGGGAAAAGGTGAACCAGACGGAAGGGGGATACGGTCAAGGGAACAAGGTTCCGGAGCCTGACATCCTATATTTACATCTTAAGGCCTGACTTTCACTACTATCTGGTAATCCTCCACCCTATTATCACCCTCCATTTGGGTGCATTTTTTAACAAGATTTCCACATTGTTTGTGTGTTAATTTGTAATTTTTATTATACTTTGAAGTTTTATGAAGAAGTTGCGATTACAGAAATATTAAATACCCTTGTACAAACATACTATACTATATGCCATTCTGTTGTTTCCTTTACATATGGAATCCGTTGGAAAACTGTGAGCATTTGTGAAGTATTAAGGGAAGTATTTTGATTCCATTTTGGGGGGAATTTTTATCACCTTTGGAATTATACAAAGGATTGTGATATTTTCACATTCAGGAACCTATTAGCTCAATTAGCGCACTCTGTTGTACCTACTTTTTGCATGCCACTTTCTATATCTAGGTATAAGGGAATACCATTGGTTCAAAGGGGTGCTGCTTATAAGGGGCTCACCTGGCGCCATATTAGCTCTATAAATCTATCTATATCATATTCCAAAACCAGCCCGGATATCGGTGCATCTATGCATTCGCCTTCTAGGGAAGATGGTCGCCTCTTAAGAGGCTCTGCAGTACGGAAGGTTTCATGTGAGGCCCTACCAGCTGGATCTGCTGGACAAATGGTCCGGATCGCATCTTCATATGCATCAGAGGATACGTCTGTCTCCAAAAGCCTGGATTTTTCTTCTGTGGTGGCTTCAGACTTCTCACCTGACCGAGGGTCGAAGGTTCGGGATTCAAAATTGGATTCTGCTGACCACAGACGCAAGCCACAGAGGTTGGGGAGCAGTCACCCAAGGGGAACAGTTCCAAGGGAAATGGTTAAGTCGGGAAACCATTCTTTCGATCAACATTCTGGAACCAAGGACCATATACAACGCCCTTCTACTAGCATCGCATCTTCTTCAAGATCACGCCATTCAGGTTCAGTCGAATAATGTGACGGCAGTAACGTACATAAACCGACAGGGCGGAACGAAGAGCAGAGCAGCAATGTCAGAGGTAACAAAAATTCTCCTCTGGGCAGAAAGACATGCGGTGGCGCTGTCGGCATTCTTCATTCCAGTAGTAGGAAACTGGGAAGCAGGCTTCCTCAGCAGACGAGACCTCCACCCGGGAGAGTGGGGCCTTCACCCGCAGGTTTAAGAGTCCTTAACACGTCGGTGGGGACTTCCACAAATCGACATGATGGCCTCTCGTCTCAACAAAAAGCTAAAGCGGTATTGTTCCAGGTTGAGGGACCCGCAAGCAGTGGCAGTGGACGCTCTGGTGACTCCATGGATCTACCAGATGGTTTACGTGTTTCCACCTCTTCCACTGATCCCAAGAATTCTCAAAAGAATAAAAGGGGAAAAGGTTCAACAATTCACATTGCTCCGGATTGGCTAAGACGAGCCTGGTAAGCGGATCTACGCAAGATGCTCCTAGAGGACCTGTGGCCTCTACCTCTTCGAGGATCGTTTAACAGGGGCCGTTCGTTTATCAAGACTTACCACGGCTACGTTTGACGGCATGGAAGTTGAGCGTCAGATTTTATCCCGGAAAGCATTCCGGGCAAGGTTATTCCAACCCTGATCCAGGCCGTGAAAGGGGTAATGTCTAAACATTACCACTGTATTTAGAAAAAATGTCTTGTGGTGTGGAAACAGGAAATTTCCCGCAGTGGAATTTCAATGCACACACTGCACCCATTATGGATACGCCAGTGTATTTATCACACCAGAATATAGATTACAAAAAGTTGCATGTCCTTAATGCATGCAGCCATACTTTTTCAGGTACATTTAGAGATTTGATTGCATGATTACAAATTGCTTGTATAGTCAGGCTAGATGATATTGTTTCCAGAACAAAATCTACATTCTAGAACAAGCAATGAATTTAAGTGGTCTATAATTATAAAATATAAATAGAATTTAAGAAACCTGCTATGAATAGACAAAGATAAAATGAGGTAAGACTCACAAGGCTCACACTTCAGTTAAAATATCATGCAATATTCTGTTAGGCTTACTGAATTGTGTGCGTTTGTACACGCATACACACAAAGTGGATTTTAACTTGGCAATGTTTTATTAAAATCTAAGTTGAAACCTGGAAAGGAATTAAACCAAGGTCATTGAATACAACCTATGAATGTTGTACATCTAAACTCTGTAATTACTGGATGTTTGGATGCCAGTTGCAGTTTTGCAGCAGTTAGTGTTGGTCTTGTTACAGTCCAGTGACTTTTATTAAGGTTTTGGAATTTTGCAGTCCACAACAAACCTGAAACTAAATTGTTACTTACCTATTAGATGTCATCAAGGGAAATCGTAAATACAATGTTAAACATTTTTTATTTTATATTGTATTTGGAATTTTATATATTTTCTGCTGTATTTTTCCACTTAACGCCAGAGCATGCTTCATATGATATCTCATGCTTTCAATTATCAGACTACACACCCTGCAGTGAGGCCATAACCTGAAGTTGATGTATTGTGAAACATGTGTACCGATGCCAATTAAATGTATATTTCTCTGACGTCCTAGTGGATGCTGGGGACTCCGTCAGGACCATGGGGAATAGCGGCTCCGCAGGAGACGGGGCACAAAATTTAAAAGTTTGACCACTAGGTGGTGTGTACTGGCTCCTCCCCCTATGACCCTCCTCCAAGCCTCAGTTAGGTTTTTGTGCCCGTCCGAGCAGGGTGCAATCTAGGTGGCTCTCATAAAGAGCTGCTTAGAGTAACGAGGGACCTAGGGGAGAAGAAGTGAACTCACCTGCGTGCAGGATGGATTTGCTTCTTAGGCTACTGGACACTAGCTCCAGAGGGACGATCACAGGTACAGCCTGGATGGGTCACCGGAGCCGCGCCGCCGACCCCCTTGCAGATGCCGAAGTAAGAAGAGGTCCAGAAACCGGCGGCTGAAGGCTTTTCAGTCTTCATGAGGTAGCGCACAGCACTGCAGCTGTGCGCCATTGCGCTCAGGCACACTTCACACCGGCGGTCACTGAGGGTGCAGGGCGCTGGGGGGGGGCGCCCTGGGCAGCAATGTTAATACCTTTCTGGCTAAAAAGAATACATCACATATAGTCCATGAGGCTATATGGATGTATTTCACCCCTGCCAGGTCTCAGAAAAACCGGGAGAAGAGCCCGCCGGAATAGGGGGCGGGGCCTATCTCCTCGGCACACAGCGCCATTTTCCTACACAGCTCCGCTGCTAGGAAGGCTCCCAGGCTCTCCCCTGCACTGCACTACAGAAACAGGGTAAAAAACAGAGAGGTGGGGGGCATTTTTTGGCGATATTATATATATTTCTCTAACGTCCTAGTGGATGCTGGGGACTCCGTCAGGACCATGGGGAATAGCGGCTCCGCAGGAGACAGGGCACAAAAGCAAGCTTTTAGGATCACATGGTGTGTACTGGCTCCTCCCCCTATGACCCTCCTCCAAGCCTCAGTTAGGTTTTTGTGCCCGTCCGAGAGGGTGCAATCTAGGTGGCTCTCCTAAAGAGCTGTTTAGAAAAGTTTTTTTTTAGGTTTCAATCTCAGTGATTCCTGCTGGCAACAGGATCACTGCATCGAGGGACTTAGGGGAGAGATTTCCAACTCACCTGCGTGCAGGATGGATTGGAGTCTTAGGCTACTGGACACTTAGCTCCAGAGGGAGTCGGAACACAGGTCAGCCTGGGGTTCGTCCCGGAGCCGCGCCGCCGATCCCCCTTACAGACGCTGAAGAGACGGCAGAACGGAGGTCCGGAAAACAGGCGGCAGAAGACTCCACAGTCTTCATGAAGGTAGCGCACAGCACTGCAGCTGTGCGCCATTGTTGTCACACGGCTCACTGACTCAGTCACGGAGGGTGCAGGGCGCTGCTGGGGGCGCCCTGGGCAGCAATATAATTACCTTTAGTGGCAAAATAAATACATCACATATAGCCATTAAGGCTATATGTATGTATTTTAACCCAGGCCAGTTTATTAAAAACCGGGAGAAGAAGCCCGCCGGAAAAGGGGCGGAGCTTATTCTCCTCAGCACTCAGCGCCATTTTCCTGCTCAGCTCCGCTGGTGAGGAAGGCTCCCAGGACTCTCCCCTGCACTGCACTACAGAAACAGGGTAACAAAGAGAAGGGGGGCATAAATTGGCGATATTTATATATTAAGAGCGCATATATAGTAAACAACACCTTCTAGGGTTGTTTATATACATTTATAGCGCTTTTGGTGTGTGCTGGCAAACTCTCCCTCTGTCTCCCCAAAGGGCTAGTGGGTCCTGTCCTCTATCAGAGCATTCCCTATGTGTGTGCTGTATGTCGGTACGTGTGTGTCGACATGTATGAGGAAAATATTGGTGAGGAGGCGGAGCAAATTGCCTGTAATGGTGATGTCACTCTCTAGGGAGTCGACACCGGAATGGATGGCTTATTTATGGAAATTACGTGACAATGTCAACACGCTGCAAGCCGGTTGACGACATGAGAGGGCCGGCGAACAAATTAGTATCTGTCCAGGCGTCTCAAACACCGTCAGGGGCTGTAAAATGCCCATTTACCTCAGTCGGTCGACACAGACCCAGACACGGACACTGATTTCAGTGTCGACGGTGAAGAAACAAACGTATTTTCTTTTAGGGCCACACGTTAAGGGCAATGAAGGAGGTGTTACATATTTCTGATACTCCAAGTACCACAAAAAAGGGTATTATGTGTGAGGTGAAAAAACTACCTGTAGTTTTTCCTGAATCAGATAAATTAAATGAAGTGTGTGATGATGCGTGGGTTTCCCCCGATAGAAAATTATTGGCGGTATACCCTTTCCCGCCAGAAGTTAAGGCGCGGTGGGAAACACCCCTCAGGGTGGATAAGGCGCTCACACGCTTATCAGAACAAGTGGCGGTACCATCTACGGATAGGGCCGTACTTAAGGAGCCAGCTGATAGGAGGCTGAAAAATATCCTAAAAAGTATACACACACATGCTGGTGTTATACTGCGACCAGCGATCGCCTCAGCCTGGATGTGCAGAGCTGAGGTGGCTTGGTCGGATTCCCTGACTAAAAATATTGATACCTTTGACAGGGACAGTATTTTATTGACTATAGAGCATTTAAAGGATGCATTTCTATATATGCGAGATGCGCAGAGGGATATTTGCACTCTGGCATCAAGAGTAAATGCGATGTCCATATCTGCAAGAAGATGTTTATGGACACGACAGTGGTCAGGTGATGCAGATTCCAAACGGCACAAAGATGTATTGCCGTATAAAGGGGAGGAGTTATTTGGGGTCGGTCCATGGGACCTGGTGGCCAGGGCAACTGCTGGAAAATCCACCGTTTTTTACCCTAAGTCACATCTCTGCAGAAAAAGACACCGTCTTTTCAGCCTCAGTCCTTTCGTCCCTATAAGAGTCATATCTGCCCAGGGATAGAGGAAAGGGAAGAAGACTGCAGCAGGCAGCCCATTCCCAGGAACAGAAGCCCTCCACCGCTTCTACCAAGTTCTCAGCATGACGCTGGGACCGTACAGGACCCCTGGATCCTACAAGGGGTACAGATTGGAATGTCGAGAGGTTTCCCCCCTCGCAGGTTCCTGTAGTCTGCTGTACCAATGTCTCCCTCCGACAGGGAGGCAGTATTGAAAACAATTCACAAGCTGTATTCCCAGCAGGTGATAATAAAATTACCCCTCCGACAACAAGGAAAGGGGTATTACTCCACACTATATGGTGGTACTGAAGGCTAGGTGAGACCTATTCTAAATCTGAAAAATTTGAACACTTGCAAGGGTTCAAATCCAGATGGAGTCACTCAGAGCAGTGATAGCAAAGAACAAGGGGACTATATGGTGTCCCGGGACATCAGGGATACTTACCTCCATGTCCCAAAATTTGCCTTTTCTCACAAAGGGTACCTCAAGTTCGTGGTACAGAACTGTCACTATCAGTTTCAAGACGATGCCGTTGGATTGTCCAAGGCACCCCGGGGTCCTTACCAAGGTAATGACCGAAAGGAGGATTCGTCTTCAAAGAAAATGGACGACCTCCTGATAAGAACAAGGTCCAGAGAACAGTTGGAGGTCGGAGTAGCACTATCTCAAGTAGTTCTACGACAGCACGGGTGGATTCTAAATATTCCAAAACCGCAGTTCCGACGACACGTCTGCTGGTCCTAGGGATGATTTTGGACACAGTCCAGGAAAAGGTGTTTCTCCCAGAGGAGAAAGCCAGGGAGTTATCCGAGCTAATCGGGATCCTCCTAAAACCAGGAAAAGTGTCAGTGCATCATTGCACAAGAGTCCTGGTAAAAAATGGTGGCTTATTACGAAGCGCTTCCATTCGGCAGATTTCACGCAAGAACTCTTCAGTGGGATCTGGTGGACAAATGGTCCGGATCGCGTCTTCAGATGCATCAGCGGATAACCCTATATCCAAGGACAAGGGTGTCTCTCCTGTGGTGATTACAGAGTGCTCATCTTCTAGAGGGCCGCAGATTCGGCATTCAGGATTGGATGCTCGTGACCACGGAGGCCAGCCTGAGAGGCTGGGGAGCAGTCACACAAGGAGTGTGATCAAGTCTGGAGAATTCTCTCCACATAAATATACTGGAGCTAAGAGCAAATTTATAATGCTCTAAGCTTAGCAAGACCTCTGCTTCAAGGTCAGCCGGTATTGATCCAGTGGGATAACATCACGGCAGTCGCCCACGTAAACAGAAAGGGCGGCACAAGAAGCAGGAGGGCAGTGGCAAAACTGCAAGGATTTTTCGCTAGGCGGAAAATCATGTGATAGCACTGTCAGCAGTGTTCATTCCGGGAGTGGACGACTGGGAAGCAGACTTCCGCAGCAGGCACGACCTCCACCCGGGAGAGTGGGAACTTCATCGGGAAGTTTTCCGCATGATTGGGAACCGTTGGGAAAGACCAAAGGTGGACATGATGGCGTCCCGCCCGAACAAAAAATGGGACAGGTATTGCGCCAGGTCACGAGACCTTCAGGCGATAGCTGAGGACTACCTGGTAACACCGTGGGTGTAACAGTCGGTGTATGTGTTCCCTCCTCTGCTTCTCATAACCAAGGTATTGAGAATTAAAAGACATAGAGGAGTAAGAACTATACTCGTGGCTCCGGATTGGCCAAGAGGGACTTGGTAACCGGAACTTCAAGAGATGCTCACAGAGGACTAATGGCCTCGGGAGCTAAGAAGGGATTTGCTTTCAGCAAGTACCATGTCTGTTCCAAGAGGAACCGTGGCATCGGCCTTTAAGAAAGGACCTGCTCCAGCAGGGACCTTGTCTGTTCCAAGACTTACCGCGACTGCGTTTGACGGCATGGCGGTTTGAACGCCGGATCCTAAGGGAAAAGGCATTCCGGAAGAGGTCATACCTACCCTGGTCAAAGCCAGGAAGGAGGTGACCGCACAACGTTATCACCACATGTGGTAAAAATATGTTGCGTGGGTGAGGCCAGGAAGGCCCCACGAAAAAATTTCAACTAGGTCGATTTCTGCACTTCCTGCAAACAGGAGTGTCTATGAGCCTCAAATTGGGGTCCATTAAGGTTCAAGTTTCGGCCCTATAGATTTTCTTCCAAAAAGAATTGGCTTCAGTTCCTGAAGTCCAGACGTTTGTCAAGGGAGTATTGCATATACAGCCCTTGTGTGCCTCCAGTGGCACCGTGGGATCTCAACGTAGTGTTGGGATTCCTCAAATCATATTGGTTTGAACCACTCAAATCTGTGGATTTGAAATGTCTCACATGGAAAGTGACCATGCTGTTGGCCCTGGCCTCGGCCAGGCGATTGTCAAAATTGGCGGCTTTGTCTTACAAAAGCCCATATTTGATTTTCCATTCGGACGGGGCAGAACTGCGGACTCGTCCCCAGTTTCTTCCTAAGGTGGTGTCAGCGTTTCACCTGAAACTACCTATTGTGGTGCCTGCGGCTACTAGGGACTTGGAGGACTCCAAGTTGCTAGACGTTGTCAGGGCCCTGAAATATATATATATATATATATATATATATATATATATATATATATATATATATATATATATATATATATATATATATATATATATAAATATATATATATATATATAAATTCCAGGACGGCTGGAGTCAGAAAGTCTGACTTGCTGTTTATATTGTAGGCACCCAAAAAGCTGGGTGCTCCTGCTTCTAAGCAGACTATTGCTCGTTGGATTTGTAGTACAATTCAGCTTGCACATTCTGTGGCAGGCCTGCCACAGCCAAAATATGTAAATGCCCATTCCACAAGGAAGGTGGGCTCATCTTGGGCGGCTGCCCGAGGGGTCTCGGCTTTACAACTTTGCCGAGCAGCTACTTGGTCAGGGGCAAACACGTTTGCTAAATTCTACAAATTTGATACCCTGGCTGAGGAGGACCTGGAGTTCTCTCATTCGGTGCTGCAGAGTCATCCGCACTCTCCCGCCCGTTTGGGAGCTTTGGTATAATCCCCATGGTCCTGACGGAGTCCCCAGCATCCACTAGGACGTTAGAGAAAATAAGATTTTACTTACCGATAAATCTATTTCTCATAGTCCGTAGTGGATGCTGGGCGCCCATCCCAAGTGCGGATTGTCTGCATTACTTGTACATAGTTATTGTTACAAAAAAAATCGGGTTATTATTGTTGTGAGCCATCTTTTTTAGAGGCTACTTCATTGTTATCATACTGTTAACTGGGTTCAAATCACAAGTTGTACGGTGTGATTGGTGTGGCTGGTATGAGTCTTACCCGGGATTCAAGATCCTTCCTTATTGTGTACGCTCGTCCGGGCACAGTACCTAACTGAGGCTTGGAGGAGGGTCATAGGGGGAGGAGCCAGTACACACCATGTGATCCTAAAAGCTTGCTTTTGTGCCCTGTCTCCTGCGGAGCCGCTATTCCCCATGGTCCTGACGGAGTCCCCAGCATCCACTACGGACTATGAGAAATAGATTTATCGGTAAGTAAAATCTTATTTTAAGCAGCTATAAGGAAACAACACTTATATAAGGTTGTTCCTATATAATTATAGCGCTTTGGTGTGTGCTGGCAAACTCTCCCTCTGTCTCCCCAAAGGGCTAGTGGGGTCCTGTCTTCTATCAGAGCATTCCCTGTGTGTCTGCTGTGTGTCGGTACGTGTGTGTCGACATGTATGAGGACGATGTTGGTGTGGAGGCGGAGCAATTGCCGGTAATGGTGATGTCACCCCCTAGGGAGTCGACACCGGAATGGATGGCTTTGTTTATGGAATTACGTGATAATGTCAGCACGCTGCAAAAGTCTGACGACATGAGACGACCGGCAAACCAGTTAGTACCTGTACAGGCGTCTCAAACACCGTCAGGGGCTGTAAAACGCCCTTTGCCTCAGTCGGTCGACACAGACCCAGACACGGACACCGAATCTAGTGTCGACGGTGAAGAAACGAACGTATTTTCCAGTAGGGCCACACGTTATATGATCACGGCAATGAAGGAGGCTTTGCATATCTCTGATACTGCAAGTACCACAAAAAAAGGTATTATGTGGGGTCTGAAAAAAACTACCTGTAGTTTTTCCTGAATCAGAGGAATTGAATGACGTGTGTGATGAAGCGTGGGTTACCCCTGATAAAAAACTGCTAATTTCAAAGAAGTTATTGGCGTTATACCCTTTCCCGCCAGAGGTTAGGGCGCGCTGGGAAACACCCCCTAGGGTGGACAAGGCGCTCACACGTTTATCCAAACAAGTGGCGTTACCGTCTCCTGATACGGCCGCCCTCAAGGATCCAGCTGATAGGAGGCTGGAAAATACTCTAAAAAGTATATACACACATACTGGTGTTATACTGCGACCAGCAATCGCCTCAGCCTGGATGTGCAGTGCTGGGGTGGCTTGGTCGGATTCCCTGACTGAAAATATTGATACCCTGGATAGGGACAGTATTTTATTGACTATAGAGCAATTAAAGGATGCATTCCTTTATATGCGAGATGCACAGAGGGATATCTGCACTCTGGCATCAAGAGTAAGTGCGATGTCCATATCTGCCAGAAGAAGTCTATGGACACGACAGTGGTCAGGCGATGCGGATTCCAAACGGCATATGGAAGTATTGCCGTATAAAGGGGAGGAATTATTTGGGGTCGGTCTAACGGATTTGGTAGCCACGGCAACAGCCGGGAAGTCCACCTTTTTACCTCAAGTCCCCTCCCAGCAGAAAAAGAAGCAGTCTTTTCAGCCGCAGTCCTTTCGTTCCTATAAGAACAAGCGAGCAAAAGGACATTCATATTTGCCCCGAGGCAAAGGAAAGGGTAAGAGACTGCAGCAAGCAGCCCCTTCCCAGGAGCAGAAGTCCTCCCCGGCTTCTGCAAAGGCCTCAGCATGACGCTGGGACCTTACAAGCGGACTCAGGGGCGGTGGGGGGTCGCCTCAAGAATTTCAGCGCACAGTGGGCTCACTCGCAGGTGGACCCCTGGATCCTGCAGGTAGTATCTCAGGGTTACAGGTTGGAATTCGAGAAGTCTCCCCCTCGCCGGTTCCTAAAATCTGCTTTGCCAACGTCTCCCTCAGACAGGGCGACGGTATTGGAAGCCATTAACAAGCTGTATTCTCAGCAGGTGATAATCAAGGTACCCCTTCTACAACAGGGAAAGGGGTATTACTCCACGCTATTTGTGGTACCGAAGCCGGACGGCTCGGTAAGACCTATTCTAAATCTGAAATCTCTGAACCTGTACATACAAAAATTCAAGTTCAAGATGGAGTCACTCAGAGCAGTGATAGCGAATCTGGAAGAAGGGGATTTTATGGTGTCCTTGGACATCAAGGATGCTTACCTTCATGTCCCAATTTGCCCTTCACACCAAGGGTACCTCAGGTTCGTGGTACAAAACTGTCATTATCAGTTTCAGACGCTGCCGTTTGGATTGTCCACGGCACCCAGGGTCTTTACCAAGGTAATGGCCGAAATGATGATCCTTCTTCGAAGAGAAGGCGTATTAATTATCCCTTACTTGGACGATCTCCTGATAAGGGCAAGATCCAGAGAACAGCTGGAGGTCGGAGTAGCACTAACTCAAGTAGTGCTCCAACAGCACGGGTGGATTCTGAATTTTCCAAAATCCCAACTGATCCCGACGACACGTCTGCTGTTCCTAGGGATGACTCTGGACACTGTTCAGAAAAAGGTATTTCTTCCGGAGGAGAAAGCCAGGGAGTTATCCGAACTCGTCAGGAACCTCCTAAAACCAGGGACAGTGTCTGTGCATCAATGCACAAGAGTCCTGGGAAAAATGGTGGCTTCTTACGAAGCGATTCCATTCGGCAGATTCCATGCACGAATTTTTCAGTGGGATCTGCTAGACAAATGGTCCGGATCGCATCTGCAGATGCATCAGCGGATAAAATTGTCGACAAGGGTCTCTCTGCTATGGTGGTTGCAGAGTGCTCATCTGTTAGAGTGCCGCAGATTCGGCATACAGAACTGGGTCCTAGTGACCACGGATGCCAGCCTGAGAGGCTGGGGAGCGGTCACACAAGGAAGAAACTTCCAGGGCGTGTGGTCAAGCCTGGAAACGTCTCTTCACATAAATTTACTGGAACTAAGAGCCATCTACAATGCTCTAAGCCTGGCAAAACCTCTGCTTCAGGGTCAGCCGGTGTTGATCCAGTCGGACGACATCACGGCAGTCGCCCACGTAAACAGACAGGGCGGCACAAGAAGCAGGAGGGCAATGGCAGAAGCTGCAAGGATTCTTCGCTGGGCGGAAAATCATGTGATAGCACTGTCAGCAGTGTTCATCCCGGGAGTGGACAACTGGGAAGCAGACTTCCTCAGCAGACACGATCTTCACCCGGGAGAGTGGGGACTTCATCCAGAAGTCTTCCACATGATTGTGGTCCATTGGGAAAGACCAATGGTGGACATGATGGCGTCCCGCCTCAACAAAAAACTGGACAGGTATTGCGCCAGGTCAAGAGACCCTCAGGCAATAGCTGTGGACGCTCTAGTAACACCATGGGTGTACCAGTCAGTGTATGTGTTCCCTCCTCTGCCTCTCATACCCAAGGTACTGAGAATTATAGCAGGGACCGTGTCTATTCCAAGACTTACCGCGGCTGCGTTTGACGGCATGGCGGTTGAACGCCGGATCCTAAGGGGAAAAGGCATTCCGGAAGAGGTCATCCCTACCCTGGTCAAAGCCAGGAAGGAGGTGACTGCACAACATTATCACCGCATTTGGAGAAAATATGTTGCATGGTGTGAGGCCAGGAAGGCCCCGACAGAGGAATTTCAACTGGGTCGATTCCTACATTTCCTGCAAACAGGATTATCTATGGGCCTCAAATTAGGGTCCATTAAGGTTCAAATTTCGGCCCTGTCGATTTTCTTCCAGAAAGAATTGGCTTCAGTTCCTGAAGTCCAGACTTTTGTAAAAGGAGTACTACATATACAGCCCCCGGTTGTGCCCCCAGTGGCACCGTGGGATCTCAATGTAGTTTTGGATTTTCTCAAATCCCATTGGTTTGAGCCACTCAAATCGGTAGATTTGAAATATCTTACATGGAAAGTAACCATGCTACTGGCCCTGGCTTCAGCCAGGAGAGTGTCGGAATTGGCGGCTTTATCGTATAAAAGCCCATATCTGATTTTCCATTCGGACAGGGCAGAATTGAGGACGCGTCCTCATTTTCTGCCTAAGGTGGTATCAGCGTTTCACCTGAACCAGCCTATTGTGGTGCCTGCGACTACTAGCGATTTGGAGGATTCCAAGTTGCTGGACGTTGTCAGAGCATTGAAAATATATATTTCAAGGACGGCTGGAGTCAGAAAATCTGACTCGCTGTTTATACTGTATGCACCCAACAAGCTGGGTGCTCCTGCTTCTAAGCAGACGATTGCTCGTTGGATTTGTAGCACAATTCAACTGGCACATTCTGTGGCAGGCCTGCCACAGCCTAAATCTGTCAATGCCCACTCCACAAGGAAGGTGGGCTCATCTTGGGCGGCTGCCCGAGGGGTCTCGGCATTACAACTCTGCCGAGCAGCTACGTGGTCAGGGGAGAACACGTTTGTAAAATTCTACAAATTTGATACCCTGGCTAAGGAGGACCTGGAGTTCTCTCATTCGGTGCTGCAGAGTCATCCGCACTCTCCCGCCCGTTTGGGAGCTTTGGTATAATCCCCATGGTCCTGACGGAGTCCCCAGCATCCACTAGGACGTCAGAGAAAATAAGAATTTACTCACCGGTAATTCTATTTCTCGTAGTCCGTAGTGGATGCTGGGCGCCCATCCCAAGTGCGGATTGTCTGCAATACTTGTACATAGTTATTGTTACAAAAAAATCGGGTTGTTTATTGTTGTGAGCCATCTTTTCAGAGGCTCCTACGTTATCATACTGTTAACTGGGTTCAGATCACAAGTTGTACGGTGTGGCTGGTATGAGTCTTACCCGGGATTCAAAATCCTTCCTTATTGTGTACGCTCGTCCGGGCACAGTATCCTAACTGAGGCTTGGAGGAGGGTCATAGGGGGAGGAGCCAGTACACACCACCTAGTGGTCAAACGTTTAAATTTTGTGCCCTGTCTCCTGCGGAGCCGCTATTCCCCATGGTCCTGACGGAGTCCCCAGCATCCACTACGGACTACGAGAAATAGAATTACCGGTGAGTAAATTCTTATTATTGCACATACAGGACTCTAGCCATGTAGATTTCATCAACTTCAGAGTTGCTATAATCGGCCATAAGTAGAAAAAAAACACCTGCCACATATAGAGTAATTTTTCCATGTGCCGCCAAACAAGCTCTGACCCGTTGAGGCATGGACTCCACAAGACCTCTGAAGGTGTACTGTGGTATCTTACACAAAAACATTTGCAGCAGATCCTTTTTAAGTACTGTACGGTGGGGCTTCCAATGGTTCAAATTTGTATTCCAGCACAGCCAGCAGATGCATCCTCATACATATAGTTTAAATACGCCATGCAGTGCAATATGCCATGCGTGAGTGAGCCACCAGGTCCAGTGCAACCCTGCTTATGTCAGGTGTCTTTTTTTGTTTTGTTTTTTTGTTCTTGAAAATGCATCTTAGTTGCAAAACAATGCAATGCAGCTAGAATGCACAAGGAGAATGTGCTGATTACTTTGTCATATGACACTTGCGTATTACATGTGTCTGAGTCTGTGTATGGGGCAGAACTGAACTTGTATTGGAAAAAAGCTGTGGCCTCTACATTGTAGCACTCTGTATGCGGTTTCAGAGACTGTCGCACACAGATATACAAGTGTCCTATATCAAATCACTTTAACCAGCATAGTCTCCTCGTGTGTACTAGTCACATTATGTTGCGACTAAGACGCCCTACTCTGGCATATTCTCAGGGGACCTGTATGCCAAGAGAGGCTGTTTGGCGTGACTGCAGCAAATATGTACAAGGACATATCAGTAGATCTTATTGAGATCTGGCCCAGTCAACACCTTGAACTTTTGGTCATGTTTCTCAAACCGTTCCCGAATAACTTTTGTGTGCCTCCACTGGCTTGACTTTTTCCCATAGTGCATCCTGGTGTACTGGTTGTCCTTCCTTGGACCAATTTTGGTAGGTACTAACACTGCATACCAAGAACACCACACAAGACCTAGGGCTAAATGTAATAGGTTGCGATTTTGTGGAACATGCGATTTCTACCGTAAAATTGCACGTTTTCCGCAAATGTAATAGGGTGCGAGAATGGGCAAAATCGCAAGTTTTCAGCCTCTACCAAAAATCGCATCCAGATGCTTTCCCATTGAAAACGGCAAATAGGTGCGATCCGTGCATGCTTCTGAATGTAAAAGTAAAGAAATAGTTAAAAAGTAAAAAAAAAAAAAAGACTTACAGGTCTTCCCCAAAACCATAACTAGCCTGGTAGCAAAAATACAGTGTAAAAAACATAAAAATGTATAGGATTCCCCTGTATTTTAACATACCGCACCGGGCTCTTGGACCCATCCTGGTTCCAAAAATACTGGAGGGATAAGACGTAGGGGTCCCCCATATTTTTTAAATCCGCACCGGGCTCCACTAGCCAGGGAGGTAATGCCGCAGCCTGGGCTGTGAATGACAGGCTGATAGTCGTAAATTGTGTTAAAATTTTTTTATATTTAGTCTTTTGTTGTGGAACTAGGAGTCCCAGCAGGCCTCGCCCACATCCTGGTACTTGGAGAACCACAAGTACCAGCATGCAGGGCATTAAAGGGTCCGCTGGTACCTGTAGTTCCACACAAAAAAATACTCAAAGACCCGACGCACACCGTGCTCACATATACTTACCTACATCCCACGCCGCCATTCACGTCCACTTGTCTAGTATAATCCATAGGGTAGCTGTAAAAAAAATATATATATACTCCCCTATTTCCAGTGTAGTTCTACCTTCTTGGGTCCATGTAGGCATCTACCGGGTTAACAAAACAAAAAACCACCATAACGAACCATCTCGGACTGAGGAGCAGCATGTGTTGTAACATGCTGCTACTTTGCACAAATGACAGGGGACCCAGGTAACTCCTGTTACTGGGAAACCCCTGAGCCATTCAGCTTAGAGCTTAGAACTTAATGAACAAAACCACAAGGTCAGTAAAGGTCATAATACATTTGCTGTTTTCAACAGAAAATCGCAACTTTTAACGTGCAATTTTTTAATTTTATTTTTTACACTTTAAAAATCACGGCCTATTACATCTAGCCTCGGGTGTTTTGGTGATGCTCTGATCCAGTCATCTAACAATCAACAATTTGGCCTATGCGAAAGTCGCTCAGATATGTTTGCCCATTTTTCCTGCTTCCAGCACATTTACTAAGAACTGACTGTTCATATTGCTGTCTAATGGGTGTGGTATGTCCGATCGACTAGACTTAGGTCGACAGTGTCTAGGTCGACATGGGTTCTAGGTCGACAGTAAGTAGGTCGACATGGGTTCTAGGTCGACAGGGAGCCTAGGTTGACATGATTATTTATTTTTATATTTTTTAAATTTGGTGTTGTTTTCTTTGTAGAGTGACCAGGAACCCCAATTAGTGCACCGTGTCCCCTCGCATGGCTTGCTTTGCTCGCCATGCTTTGAGCAAGGTGCCTTGCTCCGCTACCACTGCACTCAGCACAGGTTACCATTCCCAATTGTAGTTCACGGGGATCGTAAAGTATGAAAAAGTTTGAAAAATTAAAAAAAAAGTGAAAAACTCATGTCAACCTTTTGTCATGTCGACCTAGAAACCATGTTGATCTACTTACTGTCGACCTATAGACCGAATCCCCTGTCTAATATAGGCCGCCCATTGACATGTGCCATTGTAAATAATCGTTGTTATTCACTTTACCTGTCACTCAGATGTGTTTGGCAACACATTTACTAAGAACTGACTGAAAGATGGTCCGGTGTATGGCCAGCTTAATGCTATGTACACATTATGTGATCCCATACGATACAATATCGTATGATATTGTATAAGAGATCATATCAGATCGGATCATGTGTACACACTACAAACAATTTCTAGAAAGTAATCACTGGAGTTCAAAACCACACAATATCACCTCATCAAGACTGCATACAGTCCGACGTATGACTTTGCATGCGACCCACGGGAGCGCACATCGTACATCGGATCATGCATACACATTATGCAATATCATTTAGGATTGAACAATATCGTTCAGGTTGTGAATGATATTGTATAATGTGTATGGGCCATTAGAGCTGAATTATTTAGTTTAAAAATCACTTTCTGTAGAGAACTAGATTCTTTATAAATAGTATTAGTTGTAGTAATACCGACAGACTTTCTTTACATATTATAAAGAGAGGTTACTATAAAAAAAACATTGGTTCAGTTCTATGGGTTTTTAAAATCAAGTTTTATGCCTGATCCCAATAAAAGTAGAGCTCTATCTTACAAATATTCTTGAACCTTACACAGCTGTGTTTGTATGGTAAATATTTTGCATATTATGTTACTAGTTAACACTGTTATGATATCCTTTTATTCTTATTTTTTTATTTTATTTTTTTATTTATTTATTTATCTTTTTAATCTGTTGTGGCTTGATTTGGCCAGGAAATAAACTGAAATATTCTTAGGGTGTGTACACATTGTGAGATCCTTTCTATACCCGATTTTCCCTTGAACTCCCTGGAGCCCATATAGCACAGATTTTGACTAACTTTTCTTGAGAGATGGACTATGTGTGCTTACGATTTTGGCTTATGTGAGATGTCATTGACATGTGAGATGAACTAGATAGTACACCGATCTAGCAAGGATTGACTTGCCTGCACAGTCTATCTTTTCTTACGATGCCGACCTGGCGGGACTGCGCATTGGGATCGCAAGGTGACTTTCACCTTGCGATCTGCACTAACTTTTCTTGCGATTTTGACTATATAGTCAAAATCGATAGAAAATATCTGTGTGTACACACCTTGCGTTCATATCTAATTTACACACTTGCTAATTAGCTCTCCAGGATGGTTGTTTTAATGATACTTATATCATTTATTTAATATCAAATGTTTTTGCTATATTTTCATAGAATTTTGAAGAAACCCGCAAGAAATTTGTGTAGTAATTGCATGTAATTGTAGCATTTTTTTTTTTATTTTTTTATTTTGCTATACTAGTGAAACTTTCATTCTAACCAGTTTTGAACTAGTGTCAGCTTTGCAATTCACAATCTACAATTGCTGATCATTAGCTCACTACTTCCACTGGGATGCAGTCAATATACTGGCTGTTGGGATCCCGGCACTGAGGAGACAGACTCCAGAATCCCAACAACCAGTGAAATCCCGATGGCCGGAATCCCCACAAACGCCTGCTATTACCACTCGGTTGGGGAGTACACGCCACCAACCGATTGGTAATAAAATCTGTGGCGAGCATAGCGATCCCGCGAGGGGACTTGCTGATGGGATTTCGGCAGATGGGATGCCGCTGTCGGTACAGTGACAGCCAGCATCCTGTCTGCTGGGATATGTATCCCTCTACACTTGTACCAGACCTAGTACAAGTATGAACACCGCTACATGTATGTGATAATTATGATTATGTCCAGTACTTTTAACGTTATTTCTGAACCTTTAAGGCTTTTTGTTTTATGCACCTAACATCCAAAATGTTATCACAGATCAATCTGCAAGGTGACACAATACAGATTTATTTTTTGTTGTCTCTCTACTTTATTACAGTATCATCTTTGCATGGAATTATGTATTGTTTTTCTCTTTTTATTTTGATTTGTTACAAGTTTTCTTTTAGTTACTTTTTTTTGGTATAACATGTTAATATTTCCTGAATGTTACTGATGTCATGTTTTCTGGATTATCATTAAGCACCTATTATGTCAGTAGGGCCACTGTGGCAGAAATGATCCTGCTGCAGTAGGTCAAAATCATACTCTGCATGAAGCAAACAATGGTGATGACACTGGCAAGTTTTCAAGCTGTCATTAAACCACCTTAGGATGGAACAGTTGATTATGCAGATACTACATCGCTGGTTGTGAAAGGGTTAAAATAAATTTGTCTTGGTTCTGGGTACTTCATAGTTTACAATATCCAACTCCTACTGATCTAGAATTTATTGAAGTGATCTAACCTGTAGTCGGTAGGATCATCAGAAAGTTCACTGCAGCAGGAGATGAATGTGCTGATCTAATGGGAGGCAGTTACCTGCACGATGATGAATATATTGTGTGAATACAGAGCTGGATCTCTGGTATGATGAAAAAATAAACGTTGGCAATTGCAATGTTAGAAACCGAGACCGCGGAGGGAGCAAGACTCCACCACACTGTTATAATGTAACACTCCTATCCTAATGGTGCGTGGCAATTGTAGTGTTCTATATTCTGATATATATAAATACACACTGCTCAAAAAAATAAAGGGAACACTAAAATAACACATCCTAGATCTGAACGAATGAAGTAGTCATATTAAATACTTTGTTCTTTACATAGTTGAATGTGCTGACAACAAAATCACACAAAAATTATCGATAAAAATCAAATTTATTAACCCATGGAGGTCTGGATTTGGAGTCGCACAAAATTAAAGTGGAAAAACACACTACAGGCTGATCCAACTTTGATGTAATGTCCTTAAAACAAGTCAAAATGAGGCTCAGTAGTGTGTGTGGCCTCCACGTGCATGTATGACCTCCCTACAACGCCTGGGCATGCTCCTGATGAGGTGGCGGATGGCCTCCTGAGGGATCTCCTGCCAGACCTGGACTAAAGCATCCGCCAACTCCTGGACAGTTTGTGGTGCAACGTGGTGTTGGTGGATGGAGCGAGACATGATGTCCCAGATGTGCTCAATTGGATTCAGGTCTGGGGAACGGGCGGGCCAGTCCATAGCATCAATGCCTTCGTCTTGCAGGAACTGCTGACACACTCCAGCCACATGAGGTCTAGCATTGTCTTGCATTAGGAGGAACCCAGGGCCAACCGCACCAGCATATGGTCTCACAATGGGTCTGAGGATCTCATCTCGGTACCTAATGGCAGTCAGGCTACCTCTGGCGAGCACATGGAGGGCTGTGCGGCCCCCCAAAGAAATGCCACCCCACACCATTACTGACCCACTGCCAAACCGGTCATACTGGAGGATGTTGCAGGCAGCAGAATGTTCTCCTTGGCGTCTCCAGACTCTGTCACGTCTGTCACATGTGCTCAGTGAGAACCTGCTTTCATCTGTGAAGAGCACAGGGCGCCAGTTGGCGAATTTGACAATCTTGGTTTTCTCTGGCAAATGCCAAACGTCCTGCACGGTGTTGGGCTGTAAGCACAACCCCCACCTGTGGATGTCGGGCCCTCATACCACCCTCATGGAGTCTGTTTCTGATCGTTTGAGTAGACACATGCACATTTGTGGCCTGCTGGAGGTCATTTTGCAGGGCTCTGGCAGTGCTCCTCCTGTTCCTCCTTGCACAAAGGCAGAGGTAGCGGTCCTGCTGCTGGGTTGTTGCCCTCCTACAGCCTCCTCCACGTCTCCTGATGTACTGGCCTGTCTCTGGTAGCGCCTCCATGCTCTGGACACTACGCTGACAGACAAAGCAAACCTTCTTGCCACAGCTCGCATTGATGTGCCATCCTGGATGAGCTGCACTACCTGAGCCACTTGTGTAGGTTGTAGACTCTGGCTCATGCTACCACTAGAGTGAAAGCACCGCCAGCTTTCAAAAGTGACCAAACATCAGCCAGAAAGCATAGGAGCTGAGCAGTGGTCTGTGGTCACCACCTGCAGAACAACTCCTTTTTCTCTAACGTCCTAAGTGGATGCTGGGACTCCTTAAGGACCATGGGGAATAGCGGCTCCGCAGGAGACTGGGCACAAAAGTAAAAGCTTGAACTAGCTGGTGTGCACTGGCTCCTCCCCCTATGACCCTCCTCCAAGCCTCAGTTAGATTTTTGTGCCCGAACGAGAAGGGTGCATGCTAGGTGGCTCTCCTGAGCTGCTTAGAGTAAAAGTTTATTTTAGGTTTTTTATTTTCAGTGAGTCCTGCTGGCAACAGGCTCACTGCATCGTGGGACTAAGGGGAGAAGAAACGAACTCACCTGCGTGCAGAGTGGATTGGGTTTCTTAGGCTACTGGACATTAGCTCCAGAGGGACGATCACAGGTTCAGCCTGGATGGGTCCCAGAGCCGCGCCGCCGGCCCCCTTACAGAGCCAGAAGAATGAAGAGGTCCGGTGAAATCGGCGGCAGAAGACGTTCCTGTCTTCAACTAAGGTAGCGCACAGCACTGCAGCTGTGCGCCATTGCTCTCAGCACACTTCACACTCCGGTCACTGAGGGTGCAGGGCGCTGGGGGGGAGCGCCCTGAGACGCAATAAAAAACAGAAATACCTTAGGATGGCAAAAGAAATACATCACATATAGCTCCTGGGCTATATGGATGTATTTAACCCCTGCCAGTTTTCCAGAAAAAAGCGGGAGATAAGGCCGTCGTGAAGGGGCGGAGCCTATCTCCTCAGCACACAAGCGCCATTTTCCCTCACAGTTCCGCTGGAAGGACGGCTCCCTGGCTCTCCCCTGCAGTCCAGAATCAGGGTAAAAACGAGAGAGGGGGGCACTATTGGCAGCTAAATTATAAACAGCAGCTATAAAAGGGAGTAACACTTATATAAGGTTACCCCTTATATATATATATATATATATATATATATATATATATATATATATATATATATATATATATATATATATATATATATATATATAGCGCTCTGGTGTGTGCTGGCAAACTCTCCCTCTGTCTCCCCAAAGGGCTAGTGGGGTCCTGTCCTCTATCAGAGCATTCCCTGTGTGTGTGCTGGGTGTCGGTACGATTGTGTCGACATGTATGAGGAGGAAAATGATGTGGAAGCAGAGCAATTGCCTGTATTAGTGATGTCACCCCCTAGGGAGTCGACACCTGACTGGATGGTTGTATTTAAAGAACTACGTGACAATGTCAGCACTTTACAAAAAACTGTTGACGACATGAGACAGCCGACAAATCAATTAGTGCCTGTCCAGGCGTCTCAGACACCGTCAGGGGCGATAAAACGCCCGTTACCTCAGTGGGTCGACACAGACCCAGACACGGATACTGAGTCCAGTGTCGATGGTGAGGAAACAAACGTAATGTCCAGTAGGGCCACACGTTACATGATCACGGCAATGAAGGAGGCATTGAACATTTCTGACACTACAAGTACCACAAAGAAGGGTATTATGTGGGGAGTGAAAAAACTACCAGTAGCTTTTCCTGAGTCAGATGAATTAAATGAGGTGTGTGATAAAGCGTGGGTTTCCCCCGATAAAAAAGTGCTAATCTCTAATAAATTATTGGCACTATACCCTTTCCCGCCAGAGGTTAGGGCGCGTTGGGAAACACCCCCTAAAGTAGATAAAGCGCTCACACGTTTATCTAAACAAGTAGCGTTACCGTCTCCTGATACGGCCGCCCTCAAAGAACCAGCGGATAGAAGGCTGGAAAATATCCTGAAGGGTATATACACACATACTGGTGTTATACTGCGACCAGCAATCGCATCAGCCTGGATGTGCAGTGCTGGAGTGGCGTGGTCGGATTCCCTGACTGAAAATATTGATACCCTTTATAGGGACAGTATATTACTAACTATAGAGCATTTGAAGGATGCATTACTATATATGCGTGATGCACAGAGGGATATTTGCACCCTGGCATCAAGAGTGAGTGCTATGTCCATTTCTGCCAGAAGAGCGTTATGGATGCGACAGTGGTCAGGGATGCGGATTCCAAACGACATATGGAAGTATTGCCGTTTAAAGGAGAGGAGTTATTTGGGGCCGGTCTATCGGACCTGGTGGCCACGGCAACGGCCGGAAAGTCCACCTTTTTACCCCAGGTCACCCCTCAGCAGAAAAAGACACCGTCTTTTCAAACTCAGTCCTTTCGTTCCCATAAGTACAGGCGGGCAAAAGGCCACTCATTTCTGCCCCGGGGCAGAGGAAGAGGAAAAAGACTGCACCAGGCAGCCTCTTCCCAGGAGCAGAAGCCCTCCTCTGCTTCTGCCAAGTCTTCAGCATGACGCTGGGGCTTTACAAGCGGACTCGGACACGGTGGGGGCCCGTCTCAAAAATTTCAACGCGCAGTGGGCTCACTCGCAAGTGGACCCCTGGATTCTGCAGGTAGTATCACAGGGGTACAAACTGGAATTCGAGACGTCTCCCCCTCGCCGGTTCCTGAAGTCTGCTCTACCAAAGTCTCCCTCCGACAGGGAGGCAGTTTTGGAAGCCATTCACAAGCTGTATTCCCAGCAGGTGATAATCAAGGTACCTCTCCTACAACAGGGAAAGGGGTATTATTCCACGCTGTTTGTGGTACCGAAGCCGGACGGCTCGGTGAGACCAATTTTAAATCTAAAATCCTTGAACACTTACATAAAGAGGTTCAAATTCAAGATGGAGTCACTCAGAGCAGTGATAGCAAACCTGGAAGAAGGGGACTATATGGTGTCTCTGGACATCAAAGATGCTTATCTCCACGTCCCAATCTACCCTTCTCACCAAGGGTACCTCAGGTTTGTAGTACAAAACTGTCATTATCAGTTTCAGACGCTGCCGTTTGGGTTGTCCACGGCACCTCGGGTCTTTACCAAGGTAATGGCCGAAATGATGATTCTTCTTCGAAGAAAAGGCGTTTTAATTATCCCTTACTTGGACGATCTCCTGATAAGGGCAAGGTCCAGGGAACAGTTAGAAGTCGGAGTAGCACTATCTCAGTTAGTGTTACGTCAGCACGGGTGGATCCTAAATATTCCAAAATCGCAGCCGATTCCAACGACACGTCTCCTGTTCCTAGGAATGATTCTGGACACAGTCCAGAAAAAGGTGTTTCTCCCAGAGGAGAAGGCCAGGGAGTTATCCGAGCTAGTCAGGAATCTCCTAAAACCAGGCCAGGTGTCAGTGCACGAGGGTCCTGGGAAAAATGGTGGCTTCTTACGAAGCGATTCCATTTGGAAGATTCCATGCAAGAACGTTTCAGTGGGATCTTCTGGACAAATGGTCCGGATCGCATCTTCAGATGCATCAGCGGATAACCCTGTCGACAAGGACAAGGGTGTCTCTTCTGTGGTGGCTGCAGAGTGCTCATCTACTAGAGGGCCGCAGATTCGGCATTCAGGATTGGATCCTGGTGACCACAGATGCCAGCCTGAGAGGCTGGGGAGCAGTCACACAGGGACAAAATTTCCAGGGCTTGTGGTCAAGCATGGAAACATCTCTTCATATAAACATTCTGGAACTAAGGGCCATTTACAATGCCCTAAGTCAAGCAAAACCCCTGCTTCAGGGTCAGGCGGTATTGATCCAATCGGACAACATCACGTCAGTCGCCCACGTAAACAGACAGGGCGGCACGAGAAGCAGGAGGGCGATGGCAGAAGCTGCAAGGATTCTTCGCTGGGCGGAGAATCATGTGATAGCACTGTCAGCAGTGTTCATTCCGGGAGTGGACAACTGGGAAGCGGACTTCCTCAGCAGACACGACCTTCACCCGGGGGAGTGGGGACTTCATCCAGAAGTCTTCCAAGAGATGGTAAACCGTTGGGAAAAACCAAAGGTGGACATGATGGCGTCCCGTCTCAACAAAAAACTGGACAGATATTGCGCCAGGTCAAGGGACCCTCAGGCAATAGCGGTGGACGCTCTGGTAACACCATGGGTGTACCAGTCAGTGTATGTGTTCCCTCCTCTGCCTCTCATACCAAAAGTACTGAGAATCATAAAAAGGAGAGGAGTAAGAACTATACTCGTGGTTCCGGATTTGCCAAGAAGGACTTGGTACCCGGAACTTCAAGAGATGCTCAAGGAGGACCCGTGGCCTCTACCTCTAAGAAAGGACCTGCTCCAGCAGGGACCTTGTCTGTTCCAAGACTTACCGCGGCTGCGTTTGACGGCATGGGGGTTGAACGCCGGATCTTGAAGGAAAAAGGCATTCCAGAAGAAGTCATCCCTACCCTGATAAAGGCCAGGAAGGATGTAACCGCAAAACATTATCACCGCATTTGGCGAAAATATGTTGCGTGGTGTGAGGCCAATGAGGCCCCTACAGAGGAATTTCAACTGGGTCGCTTCCTACATTTCCTGCAAACAGGACTGTCTATGGGCCTAAAATTAGGGTCCATTAAAGTTCAAATTTCGGCCCTGTCGATTTTCTTCCAAAAAGAACTGGCTTCAGTGCCTGAAGTCCAGACGTTTGTCAAAGGGGTACTGCATATACAGCCTCCTTTTGTGCCCCCGGTGGCACCTTGGGATCTCAATGTGGTTTTGGGGTTCCTAAAATCACATTGGTTTGAACCACTCACCACTGTGGAATTAAAATATCTCACATGGAAGGTGGTAATGCTGTTAGCCCTGGCTTCAGCCAGGCGTGTCTCAGAATTGGCGGCTTTATCTTATAAAAGCCCTTACCTGATTTTTCACACGGATAGGGCAGAATTGAGGACTCGTCCTCAATTTCTCCCAAAGGTGGTTTCAGCGTTTCACGTGAACCAGCCTATTGTGGTGCCTGCGGCTACTAGGGACTTGGAGGACTCCAAGTTACTGGACGTAGTCAGGGCCCTCAAAATATATATTTCCAGGACGGCTGAAGTCAGGAAATCTGACTCGCTGTTTATCCTGTATGCACCCAACAAGCTGGGTGCTCCTGCTTCTAAGCAGACGATTGCTCGTTGGATTTGTAGTACAATTCAGCTTGCGCATTCTGTGGCAGGCCTGCCACAGCCAAAATCTGTAAAAGCCCATTCCACAAGGAAGGTGGGCTCATCTTGGGCGGCTGCCCGAGGGGTCTCGGCTTTACAACTTTGCCGAGCAGCTACTTGGTCAGGGGCAAACACGTTTGCTAAATTCTACAAATTTGATACCCTGGCTGAGGAGGACCTGGAGTTCTCTCATTCGGTGCTGCAGAGTCATCCGCACTCTCCCGCCCGTTTGGGAGCTTTGGTATAATCCCCATGGTCCTTACGGAGTCCCAGCATCCACTTAGGACGTTAGAGAAAATAAGAATTTACTTACTGATAATTCTATTTCTCATAGTCCGTATTGGATGCTGGGCGCCCATCCCAAGTGCGGATTGTCTGCAATACTTGTATATAGTTATTGTTACAAAATTCGGGTTATTATTGTTGTGAGCCATCTTTTCAGAGGCTCCTTCGTTTATCATACTGTTAACTGGGTTCAGATCACAGGTTGTACGGTGTGATTGGTGTGGCTGGTATGAGTCTTACCCGGGATTCAATATCCTTCCTTATTATGTACGCTCGTCCGGGCACAGTATCCTAACTGAGGCTTGGAGGAGGGTCATAGGGGGAGGAGCCAGTGCACACCAGCTAGTTCAAGCTTTTACTTTTGTGCCCAGTCTCCTGCGGAGCCGCTATTCCCCATGGTCCTTACGGAGTCCCAGCATCCACTACGGACTATGAGAAATAGAATTATCGGTAAGTAAATTCTTATTATTAAGGGTGTCTTGCTAATTGCCTATAATTTCCTCCTGTTGTCTTTTCCATTTGCACAATAGCATGTGAAATTGATTGTCAATCAGTGTTGCTTCCTAAGTGGACAGGTTGATTTCACAGAAGTGTGATTGACTTGGATTTACATTGTGTTAAGTGTTCCCTTTATTTTTTCGAGCAGTGTATATAAAATATGGTTTGTTATATCAGTGGTTCCCAAACTTTTTCAAGTCACGGGGCCTAGAGTATCAGAATTTTTTTCACTTCACCCCTAGGCCAAAAGTTTCTTACATAGACATTCTGAAAAAAATATTACATTAAGTAAATTGTTTATATATGTCATCCTTAGGATCAGTTGTGTGGTGAGGGACAGGATTCTCTTCTGTTTGTCCACATATTTTATGATTGACAGCCACCAGCACTGGTTTTGCCTATTACACTGACCATAAATAATTTGAATTGGTCCTAGATCACCAACCCAGGGCACCCCTGCAAGTTCTCCGAGGCACCCCATGGTGCCACGGTACACAGTTTGAGAACCACTGGCCTATATTGTTAAGCATTTATACACAAATCCGTTATTTTTTTAAATATTGGAAATGTAGTTCACTCTTAAAAACTATTGTGTGCCACTCATTTAGTGCTTTTGTGCTTGCAAGATAAATATCTTTTTTGATGAGGATAGTTCAGACTACTGGTTATGTTAAAAGCAACTGAATTTTGCACATGACATTCAGTTCTGGGTTCAGAATGGCGGGGGTAGGCTACATGGAGTTTGTCTATCTTTACATTCTTTCAAAATTTTTGACATCTCGCCATTGTCTCAGAACTGTGTCTTTTGATTCATAACCAGTGTTTATTATTATCATGTTAAATGACCAAGAATGCAGTGAATTTTAAGTATTCTAAGGCTTTACTTGTACTCATCCCACTCAGATGTTTTGGGTAATGTGCAATTTGTTGGGAAAATATTTTGGTAACTGCAGGCTCGACAAATACATTTGTTTTGCCAGTCAAACTTTTCATGTTTTTTGTCATGGATGGTGTTATTTGCAACAGATACTAAATATATTGCTTTATCATTCTAGTTTCATTTTATATATTTGCCAAAAGCTTTACAGTTGATTTTTATTTTTCTCATACGTCCTAGAGGATGCTGGGGACTCCAAAAGGACCATGGGGTATAGACTGATCCGCAGGAGCTTGGGCACACTATAAAGACTTAAACTGGGTGTGAACTGGCTCCTCCCTCTATGCCCCTCCTCCAGATCTCAGTTAGACTTTGTGCCCAGGAGTGATGGGTCACACACTAGGGGAGCTCTCCTGAGTTTCTCTGAAAGACTTTGTTAGGTTTTTTATTTTCTGGGAGACCTGCTGGCTACAGGCTCCCTGCAGCGTGGGACTGAGGGGAGAGAAGCAGGACCTACTTCTTCTTAGTTTAAAGGCTCTGCTTCTCGGCTACTGGACACCATTAGCTTCAGAGGGTTCGATCACTTGGTGCTCCTAGCTGCTTGTTCCCGGAGCCGCGCCGTCAATCCCCTCACAAAAGCCTGAAGAAAGAAGCCGAGTGAGTATTGGAAGAAAAGAAGACTTCAGTGACGGCAGAAGACTTCAGTAACGGAGGTAACAGCAGCGGTAGTGCTGCGCTCCAGGCTCCCACACACCAACGTCTCTGGCAGGGCGCTGGGGGGGAGCGCCCTGGGGGCATGTTGCTGAGGCGGGACATATTTCGATGCAGGGCATGTTCACCCCGCCAGTGTGCCGCAGGGGGGAGCGACAGCGGTAGTGCTGCACTCCCTGCTCCCACACATACCATCGGCCTGCAGGGCCCTGGGGGGGGGGGGGCGGGGGGAGTGCCCTGGGCAGCATATGGAATATGTATAATATGTTGATCACTGGCGGGGGGACATACTCCGGTGCCCGCCCCCCCAGTGTGCCGCGAATGAGAGGGAGCAGCAGCGGTAGCGCTGTGCTCCCGGCTCCCGCACTCCACCGGCCTGCAGGGCGCTGGGGATGGGGGAACGCCCTGGGCAGCATATAGCCATATCGTAAGCCGAAAGGGTGTTCCCAGTGAAGTCCTTTCCTCAATTCTTCAAGCTAAGAAAGAAGTAACGGCTAAGCTTTACCACTGTAATGGGCGTAACTCTGTGTTTTGGGTGTATCCAGGAAGGCTCCTATGGAGATCTTTCAGCTTGGTTGGGTTTATCCATACTTTACAAACCGGTGTGGATGCAAGTAAAGTAGGGAGTGTGGCCTAATAATTTCTCTACAAAAATTTCTCTCTTGGAAAGTGGTCAGGCTCTTGGCTTTGACGTCCGCAAGGCGGGTGTCAGTAGTGGTGGCTTTGTCTCACATGAGCCTTGTTTGATCTTTCATGTGGACTGAAAGGAATGGAGAACTCGGTTAGTGGTTCTGCCGAGATTGTTTTCTGGGTTTCGCAGATTTTGGCCTATTTTGATGCCGGGGGTTACTTAGGCATTAGCTGATTTGAATGTATGTGAATTCATTGCTACTATGCTACCAGGATCAGACTGACACACATGCTGCGTACAAACCACATCTTATATTTGAATGTATGTGATGGTTTTTCTTGTAATTTCCTATGTATGTGATTGAATTTATTGTGAATAGCTAGAGTAGTTTTAGTCTGTTGACCCACCCTGTGCAATTTGTTCTATGTTCAATTAGCATTTCAATCAGGTGACCAAATGTTCAGAGGTAGGCCTGTTCCTAATCCGAGACCGTATTTCTTTAGAGTGTTAAGGGTCAGCTTGCTGGGGGTAGCTTGCTGGAATTTATTAAGTGTGGAATTAATAAGTGTGTTATCCGAACAGTTAAAAAAAATAGTTGAACAAACATTGAAAAACATCAAGAAAAGGTAACTTACTATAACAACTTACTCAAACTCCACTTAACCCATAAAACACAAACAACCTCAGCATGTTCATCAAACTACTGTTTTTAATTTCAATTCATGGAATTCTCACCAAATTTCACACATTATACACTCACCCTGAAACTCACCCCTCTGGACACATTACAGCTTCTATTCTCCACTCCCCTCTTCTAAACACTCATGAGATTTATACTTTCCTCTCTGCAAGTACTTTGACAACCGCAATTGGCCACCAGTACAAATACTCGCAAACATCCACCAATATTTATCTCACTCTTCTGCTTTTATTAGCTGGTGACATATCACCAAATCCAGGCCCTAACCACCTTTCCCTCTCACACTCTGCTGTCTCAAAACAACATAGAAATCCATCTAACCTCATAAATATCACGTGTCTCCCATCCCCCTCCAAATCAATAAAATGTGCCTTATTGAATGCACGCTCTGTTTGTAACAAATTAACATCCATCCATGACCTTTTCATATCTCACAACTTTAATCTGCTGGCTATAACAGAAACATGGCTCACACAATCAGACACTGCCTCCCCTGCAGCACTGTCACATGGTGGTTTTCACTTCTCACACACATCTAGGCCTAATAATAGTAAAGGTGGTGGGGTCGGAATCTTACTGTCACAGTTTTTCACATACACTGTT
This sequence comes from Pseudophryne corroboree, assembly GCF_028390025.1. Lineage (NCBI taxonomy): Eukaryota > Metazoa > Chordata > Amphibia > Anura > Myobatrachidae > Pseudophryne > Pseudophryne corroboree. The sequence continues at coordinate 419,530,531 of NC_086449.1, read as the reverse complement.
CTACCTCAGGTTCCATCACTCGCATTCACCTCATTTGAAGTTCACTCGATCAGGATTTTCACTCCCTTCTCTCTGCGTGTTGCAGCTATCTATCGCCCTCCTGGGCAACCTAAACAACCATTTCTAGAAGATTTTTCTGCCTGGCTCCCACACTTCTTATCCTCTGACATCTCCACCATCATTATGGGCGATTTCAATATAGCTCTTGACAGTCCAAAATCTGTTCATGCATCCAAACTCCTCTCTCTAACCTCCTCTCTTGGCCTAACCCAATGGTCCGACTCCTCTACTCACCAGGAGGGCCACTGCCTTGATCTTGTGTTCACCAGGTTCTGCTCAGTTTCCGAATTCACTAACACTCCTTTCCCTCTCTCTGATCACAACCTGATCACCTTCACAATCTCTTCTATTACTTTAAATTCTAGGACACTAAAACCAAGCAAGCCTCCTCTAACCCGCAGAAATACTAACAATATACATTTTCAACAACTTTCCACTTCTCTGCAACAACTGCTCTCACCAATCTCTACATTTACTACACCTGACACTGCTGTATTACACCTGCACCAGACCCTAGAGAGTGCCCTTGATGAAGTGGCTCCAGCTACCCATCACACTCCACGTAGGCTTAGATGCCAACCATGGCACTCTAAATCAACAAGACACCTACAAAAACTGTCACGTAAAGTAGAACGTCAGTGGCGGAAATCTCAGAATCCAAGTGACTTTCTCACATATAAGACTACCTACCACTCCTATCGTCAGGCCCTGGACACTGCCAAACAAACATATTTCCAATCTCTCATCTCTTATCATGCCAACAACCCCAAGCGACTTTTTAATACATTTAAATCACTTCTTTACCCTCCCTCACCTCCCCCACTAGCTACTATCCATGCACAAGAACTTGCTTCCTACTTCAAGGATAAGATTGATAAAATCTGAGATGAAATGGTATGCTCTAACTCAGCCAGTGACCTGCTCAATTCCCTACCTGAACCCTCTGGCACTTTCTCTTCATTTGATCCCACAAGTGAAGATGAAGTATCAACACTCTTTCCATCCTCCTACTCCACTACCTCTCCTCTTGATCCTATACCCTCACAGGTCAGTAAAACTTTGTCTCATGTGCTTATCCCAACCTTAACTAAAATCTGTAATCTCTCTCTCTCTCTCTCTCTCTCTCTCTCTCTCTCTCTCTCTCTCTCTCTCTCTCTCTCTCTCTCTCTCTCTCTCTCTCTCTCTCTCTCTCTCTCTCTCTGGTATCTTTCCCTCTCTGTTTAAACATGCAGTCATTACTCCCATTCTAAAAAAACACAACTCTGACCCAAACACACTCTAACTACCGTCCCATTTCTCAGCTGCCCAGTCCCTCCAAGCTACTTGAGAGGCTTGCCTACACTCGCCTTACACACTTTCTTAACTCGCACAACTTATTGGACCCACTTCAGTCAGGCTGTCGTGCCCAACACTCCACAGAGACGGCACTGACCAAAGTAGTGAATGATCTAGTCACTGCTAGATCAAAAGGCCATTACACACTACTTATTCTTCTAGATCTCTCTGCTGCTTTTGACACAGTTGACCACTCTCTTCTCATACAAACACTACAATCCCTAGGTCTTCAGGACGCAGCCCTTTCTTGGTTCTCATCCTACCTATCTAATCGCTCTTTCAGTGTTCACTTCTCTGATTCTACCTCCTCTTCTCTACCTCTATCAGTTGGAGTTTTGCAAGGCTCAGTCTTAGGTCCTCTGCTTTTCTCAATCTATACCTCCTCTCTTGGTAAACTAATCAGCTCCTTTGGATTTCAGTATCATTTGTACGCTGATGATGCTCAAATCTACCTATCCTCCCCAGATTTGTCACCACCAGTATTGGCTCGTGTCACTGGATGCCTGTCTGCCATTTCATCTTGGATGGCATCTCGCCACCTCAAACTCAACATTTCCAAAACCGAATTAATTATTTTCCCACCAGCTAAGAGTAGTTACCAACCTGATATCTCTATAACTGTTGACAATGCAACTATCCACCCCACAAGCTCGTTGCCTAGGTGTCACCCTTGACTCTGAACTGTCCTTTGTTCCACACAGTCAATCTGTCTCTAAATCATGTTACATGCACCTTAAAAACATATCCAAAATACACCCTTATCTTACACAAGACACTGCAAAAACTCTAATCCATGCACTCATCATCTCCCGCATTGATTATTGTAATAGTCTCCTTACTGGTCTTCCCAAACATAGGCTATCACCACGTCAATCCATTTTAAATGCAGCTACGAGGCTAATCTTCCTCGCCAGACGTTCTTCATCTGCTGATCAGCTCTGTCAGTCCCTTCATTGGTTACCGGTTTTCTACCGTGTCAAATATAAAATACTTTTACTTACATACAAGGCTATTAACCAAACTGCACCATCATACATCTCCTCACTCATCTCAAAATATCTCCCTACCAGACCTCTCCGCTCTGCACAAGATCTGCGTCTCTCATCCACATGTATTACCTGTTCCCACTCAAAATTACAGGACTTTACCCGGGCTTCACCCACTCTGTGGAATGCACTCCCACGCACAATAAGACTCTCCTTTAGTTTCCAAACCTTTAAACGTTCTCTGAAAACTCATCTCTTCAGACAAGCCTACCAAATTTCAGACCCACACACATAACCTTAACAGGTTCCCTATCAAGTTACATCCCCTCTGTACAGTCCACATAAACTCACATTTTGTCTTCCAACATTGCTGGGTGATCATATCATATACAACCCATTAAGAACCTAGCAGCCTGGGGAACCATTATGTAACAGGTAGCATCTATCCTTGTGTATCAATGCCTATTTCCCTATAGATTGTAAGCTTGCGAGCAGGGCCTTCCTACCTCTGTCTGTCTGTCTTTGCCCAGTTTTGTTCTATAATTGTTGTTCTAATTGTAAAGCGCAACGAAATATGCTGCGCTATATAAGAAACTGCTAATAAATAAATAAATTCAAATTCTCTCGATGCTGCCGCGGATTTGAATATTTAGGTCGCCATTTTGGTTCAGATTGGAGAAACAGGGGCTCTGTTTGTCTGATATGTTCCCAGTATGGTTTGGGTGACTGTGTTATGCAGTCTGTTACGCGTTGGATCTGTGATGATATTGGGCAGGTTCGGTCTGCGGCTGGATTGCCGTCACCGAAGTCGGTGGAGGCCCATTTTACTGGGAAGATTGGCTCCTCCTGGGCGGAGGCCTGAGGAGTCTCGGCGGTTCATCTCTGCTGAGTGGATACTTGGTCGGGTTCAAACGCGTTTGCTATGCGCTACAGGGTTGATACCCTGGTTGTGGGGGACCTTTTGTTTGCTCAATCGGTGCTGCATAGTGGTTCGCACTCTCCCACCCGTTCTGGAGCTTTGGTATTGACCCCATGGTCCTTTTGGAGTCCCCAGCATCCTCTAGGACGTATGAGAAAATAGGATTTTGGTACTTACCGGTAAATCCTTTTCTCTTAGTCCGTAGAGGATGCTGGGCGCCCGTCCCAGTGCGTACTGTGTCTGCAGTTATTGTTTTTGGTTACACCCTGGTGGTGTGTTTTCTCTGTCAGGCTGTTGCTGACGATGTTCATGGCATGAGGTGTATTATTATTGGTTGTGTTGGCACACAGGTTGTGTTACATATTCTCTCAGCATGTGGCTGTGTATTTTTCCTGCCGTAGGCTGGTTTTCTATTGAATGCCACGTTCTGCGATATGTTCGTGGTGTGAGCTGGTATGACACTCACCGTGTTTATAAATTCTTTCCTTGAAATGTCCATCTCTCCTGGGCACAGTTTCTAACTGAGGTCTGGAGGAGGGGCATAGAGGGAGGAGCCAGTTCACACCCAGTTTAAGTCTTTATAGTGTGCCCAAGCTCCTGCGGATCCGTCTATACCCCATGGTCCTTTTGGAGTCCCCAGCATCCTCTACGGACTAAGAGGATTTACCGGTAAGTACCAAAATCCTATTATTTATTTATATATATTGTTTGGCGACATTGGATCAAGAACTGCCCTACTCAAGCAGTTACTCCAATGTACTGTTTGACTATCAAAATAATGAAATACTCATTTGTGCCTGAACAATATAACTTTGGTGAAAACTACTGACATTGGCCTGATTCAAACCTGATCGCTGTTGTGCGAATTCGCAAAGCGGTCGATTATCGTTTGACTGCACATGCATATGGATCGTAGTGCGCACGCGCGAGGCCAAACGGGAAAAAAATGCAGTGACTTATTTTTTTTGATCACTAGGTGTACACAAGTTGATTGACGGGAAGCTAGCGTTTGGGGGTGGTAACTGGCCATTTCCTGGAGTGTCAGGAAAAATGCATGTGTGGCCAAACATTTTCAGGGAGGGTGTGTGACGTCCGCTCCAGCCCCAATCAGCTCGATTCTGTCGCACAGTAGGGGTAGGTCCTGGGCTATGCACATACTTGAAAAAAAATCATCCGATGGTGAGTGCGTTGCGAATGGATTTGCAGCTGACCAGCGTTCGCAGATTTATCAGAGTGGGATTATTATCAGCTTTCGTGCTGATGGTGGCAGTATTTCTGAAACAGCAGTTTGTGAACTGTTTGCATGCTGCTGTGCTGGACTATCATGACTTTACATATGGCACCATTGCGAATAACCGGAAACTGCGGAGCACCACATGCCATTGATGTAAGAAGTGAACATCGGCTACGAAGGGCCGACTGACACGCTACAGTGTAGCTGCTCACTGTCAAAATGTATCCATACTGAAACATGCCAAATTTATGCAATGATTGCCGGTAGTCCTATAACTGGGGGGATATCCAATTGGGCTTGAAACATTTTTGTCCACGAAAGAACCCTGTTTTTCATGGATGGAAAATTTTGATGGTTTTTCCACAATTATTTTTTTTTTTTTTTTTACTCAAAGTTTCTATGCAAAAACGAGTAATTGTTCGGAAGAAAAATTAGATAGCCTGATAATGAACATTGCGCAATAAAAGCCTGTTTTTTTTTTGGGGGGGGGGGTTTATGTGTTACCAATTACTGTGGTTAATAGAGATAGCAGTATACCAGTTAGACTTTTAGTGCAAAGTGAAATTTCAATGGCATAATTGATTACGATGCCACAGAATAAGGTTAGAATTAATTATTTGGGATGATGTGGCATAACTAACGCTTATTGGAATTTTTATAATTTTTGTCTGGAATTCTGAGCATAAAAGTTGGGTAGATTTAAAGATGGGTACACACTAGGCGATGTGCTCGGTGAGCGACTTTGCCTAGTGTTTCCCCTCTCGGGCCGTGCTGCCCGACGGTGGGCATACACAGTGACGTCATGCCGCTCCGGGCGGAGCATGCAGCTTTGGGGACGCGCATCGCTCATTGTCGGCTGCATTCACACTTTGGGCGATATAGTAAACTATATTGCTCAGGTGGGGAAAAGTGGGCGCTAAGTGTGTGTGCACTTTATGTATTGTGTTTAAAAAAAAAATAAAAAGTAAAATTCATACTGCTAAATTGTTGGGTTTGTAACCTCTTTTTTGATTGATATATTTTTAACCAATCAATAATAAGTGTCATCTTCATTTCATTTGTGTCTTTTTCTCTGACGTCCTAGTGGATGCTGGGAACTCCGTAAGGACCATGGGGAATAGCGGCTCCGCAGGAGACTGGGCACATCTAAAGAAAGCTTTAGGATCACCTGGTGTGCACTGGCTCCTCCCCCTATGACCCTCCTCCAAGCCTCAGTTAGATTTCTGTGCCCGACGAGAAGGGTGCACACTAGGGGCTCTCCTGAGCTCTTTGTGAAAGTTTTAGTTTAGGTTTATTATTTTCAGTGAGACCTGCTGGCAACAGGCTCACTGCATCGAGGGACTAAGGGGAGAAGAAGCGAACTCGCCTGCGTGCAGAGTGGATTGGGCTTCTTAGGCTACTGGACATTAGCTCCAGAGGGACGATCACAGGTTCAGCCTGGATGGGTCACCGGAGCCGCGCCGCCGTCCCCCTTACAGAGCCAGAAGAGCGAAGAGGTCCGGAAAAATAGGATCGTCTTCTGCCGCCGGTCTTCAGATAAGGTAGCGCACAGCACCGCAGCTGTGCGCCATTGCTCTCAGCACACTTCACACTCCGGTCACTGAGGGTGCAGGGCGCTGGGGGGGGCAGCGCCCTGAGACGCAATAAATCGATAAAAAAACCTTATATGGCTAAAATAAATGCATCACATATAACTCCTGGGCTATATGGATGCATTTAACCCCTGCCAAAACATACAGAAAAAGGATGATAAGGACGCCGAGAAAGGGGCGGAGCCTATCTCCTCAGCACACTGGCGCCATTTTCCCTCACAGCTCAGTTGGAGGGAAGCTCCCTGGCTCTCCCCTGCAGTCACTACACTACAGAAAGGGGTTAAAAAAGAGAGGGGGGCACAAATTAGGCGCAGTATATAACAATACAGCAGCTATAAAGGGAAAAAAACACTTATATAAGGTTATCCCTGTATATATATAGCGCTCTGGTGTGTGCTGGCAAACTCTCCCTCTGTCTCCCCAAAGGGCTAGTGGGGTCCTGTCCTCTATCAGAGCATTCCCTGTGTGTGTGCTGTGTGTCGGTACGTTGGTGTCGACATGTATGAGGAGAAAAATGATAAGGAGACGGAGTAGAGTGTCTGAAATTGTGTTGTCACCCCCTAGGGGGTCGACACCTGAGTGGATGTACTGTTGAAATTGCGTGACAGTGTCAGCTTTGTATAAAAGACAGTGGTTGACATGAGACAGCCGGCTACTCAGCTTGTGCATGTCCAGACGTCTCATACAGGGGCCCTAAAGCGCCCGTTACCTCAGATACAGACGCCGACAGGGGTACTGACTCCTGTGTCGACGGTGAAGAGACAACCGTGATTTCCAATAGGGCCACACATTGCATGATTGAGGCAATGGAAAAAGTTTACACTTTTCTGATAATATGAATACCACCAAAAAAAGGGGTATTATGTTTGGTGAGGAAAAACTTCCTGTAGTTTTCCTGAATCTGAGAAATAAAATGAGGTGTGTGATGATGCGTGGGTTTCCCCCCGATAACAATTGATATTTTCTAAAAAGTTATTGGCAGTATACCTTTTCCCGCCAGAGGTTAGGATGCGTTGGGAAACACCCCCTAGGGTGGATAAAGCGCTCACACGCTTGTAAAAACAAGGGCTCTACCCTCTCCTGAGATGGCCGCCCTTAAGGATCCTGCTGATAGAAAGCAGGAGCGTATCCTAAAATGTATTTACACACATACTGGTGTTATACTGCGACCAGCAATCACCTCAGCCTGGATGTGCAGTGCTGGGTTGGTGTGGTCGGATTCCCTGACTGGAAATATGATATCCTAGATAAGGACAGTATATTATTGCCTATAGAGCAATTAAAAGATGCATTTCTATATATGCAGGATGCACAGCGGAATATTTGCCGACTGGCATCAAGTATAAGTGCGTTGTCCAATTATTCCAGTAAAGTGGTCAGGTGATGCGGATTCCAAACGGCATTTGGAAGTATTGCTTTAAAAGAGGGGATGTACCCCAGGTCGCCTCTCAAAATAAGACGCCGTATTATCAGGCGCAGTCCTGGTTGGCAAGCGGACAAAAGGGTTCCTCTTTTCTGCTCGTGACAGAGGGAGAGGAAAATGGCTGCAGAGATCAGCCAGTTCCAAGGAACAGAAACCCTTTTCCGCCGCTGCCAAGCCCTCAGTATGACGCTAGGGCTTTACAAATTCAGGCACGGTGGGGTCCCGTTCTCAATGAATTTCAGTGCGCAGTGGGCTCACTCGCAAGTAGACCCCTGGATCCTTCAGATAATATTTCAGGGGTACAAATTGGAATTCGAGACGTATTCCCCTCGCCGTTTCCAAAAGTCTGTTTTACCGACGTCTCCCGCTGACAGGGAGGCAGTTTTGGAAGCCATTCACAAGCTGTATTCCCAGCAGGTGATAATCAAGGTACCCCTCCTGCAACAGGGAACGGGGTATTATTCCACACTGTTGTGGTACCGAAGCCAGACGGCTCGGTGAGACCGATTTTAAAATCTTTGAACACTTGCATACGGAGGTTCAAATTCAAAATTGAGTCACTTAGAGCAGTGATTGCAAACCTGGAAGAAGGGGACTACATGATGTCTCGGGACATCAAGGAGGCTTACCTTCATGTCAAAATTTACCCTTCTCACCAAGGGTATTTCAGGTTATGGTACAGAACTGTATCAGTTCGGACGCTGCCGTAGGGATGGTCCACGGCACCCCGGGTCTTTACTGAAGTAATGACCGAAATTATGATATTCCTTCGAAGGAAGGGAATTTTAGTTATCCTTTACTTGGACGATTCCCTGATAAGGGTAAGATCCAGGGAACAGTTGGAGATCGGTGTAGCACTATATCAGGTAGTGTTGCGGCAGCACGATTGGATTTTCAATATTCCAAAAATCGCAGCTGGTTCCGACGACTTGTCTTCTGTTCCTAGGGATGATTCTGGACATAGTCCAGAAAGAAGGTGCTTCTCCCGGAGGAGAAAGCCAGGGAGTTATCCGAGCTAGTCAGGAACCTCCTAAAACCGAACCAAGTCTCAGTGCATCAATGCACAAGGGTTCTGGGTAAAAATGGTGGCTTCCTACGAAGCAATCCCATTCGGCAGATTCCACGCACAGTGGAACCTTCTGGACAAATGGTCCGGGTCGCATCTTCAGATGCTTCAGCGGATAACCCTGTCACCAGGGACAAGGGTATCCCTCCTGTGGTGGTTGCAGAGTGCTCATCTTCTAGAGGGCCGCAGATTCGGCATTCGGGACTGGGTCCTGGTGGCCACGGATGCCAGCCTGCGAGGCTGGGGAGCAGTCACACAGGGAAGGAATTTCCAGGGCTTATGGTCAAGCCTGGAGACATCTCTTCATAAAAACATTCTGGAACTAAGGGCCATTTACAATGCCCTAAGTCAAGCGAAACCCCTGCTTCAGGGTCAGGCGGTATTGATCCAATCGGACAACATCACGTCAGTCGCCCACGTAAACAGACAGGGCGGCACGAGAAGCAGGAGGGCAATGGCAGAAGCTGCAAGGATTTTCGCTGGGCGGAAAATCATGTGATAGCACTGTCAGCAGTGTTCATTCCGGGAGTGGACAACTGGGAAGCAGACTTCCTCAGCAGACACGACCTTCACCCGGGAGAGTGGGGACTTCACCCAGAAGTCTTCCACCTGATTGTAAACCGTTGGGAAAAACAAAAGGTGGACATAATGGCGTCCCGTCTAAACAAAAAACTAGACAGATATTGCGCCAGGTCAAGGGACCCTCAGGCAATAGCGGTGGACGCTCTGGTAACACCGTGGGTGTACCAGTCAGTGTATGGGTTCCCTCCTCTGCCCCTCATACCAAAAGTACTGAGAATCATAAGAAGGAGAGGAGTAAGAACTATACTCGTGGTTCCGGATTGGCCAAGAAGGACTTGGTATCCGGAACTTCAAGAGATGCTCACGGACGAACCGTGGCCTCTACCTCTAAGGACCTGCTCCAGCAAGGGCCTTGTCTGTTCCAAGACTTACCGCGGCTGCGTTTGACGGCATGGCGGTTGAACGCCGGATCCTGAAGATCCCTACCCTGGTCAAGGCCAGGAAAGACGTAACCGCAAAACATTATCACCGCATTTGGCGAAAATATGTTGCGTGGGGTGAGGCAAAGAAGGCCCCTACAGAGGAATTTCAACTGGGTCGTTTCCTCCATTTCCTGCGAACAGGACTGTCTATGGGCCTAAAATTAGGGTCCATTAAGGTTCAAATTTCGGCCCTGTCGATTTTCTTCCAAAAAGAACTGGCTTCAGTGCCTGAAGTTCAGACATTTGTAAAAGGGGTACTGCATATACAGCCTCCTTTTGTGCCTCCAGTGGCACCTTGGGGATCTCAATGTTGTGTTGAGTTTTCCTAAAGTCACATTGGTTTGAACCACTCACCACTGTGGACTTAAAATATCTCACATGGAAGTGACGAGTTAGCCCTGGTTTCAGCCAGGCGGGTGTCAGAATTGGCGGCTTTATCATATAAAAGCCCTTACTTAATAGTTCATTCTGAAAGGACAGAATTGAGGACTCGTCCTCAAATTTTCTACCTAAGGTGGTTTCTGCATTTCACATGAACCAACCTATTGTGGTACCTGCGGCTACTAAGGACTTGGAGGATTCCAAGTTGCTTGACGTGGTCAGGACCCTGAAAATACATGTTTCCAGGACGGCTGGAGTCAGAAAATCTGACTCGCTGTTTATCCTGTATGCACCCAACAAACTGGGTGCTTCTGCTTCTAAGCAGACGATTGCTCGTTGGATTTGTAGTACAATTCAGCTTGCACATTCTGTGGCAGGCCTGCCACAGCCAAAAATCTTAAAATGCCCACTCCACAAGGAAGGTGGGCTCATCTTGGGCAGCTGCCCGAGGGGTCTCGGCTTTACAACTTTGCCGAGCAGTTACTTGGTCAGGAGCAAATACGTTTGTAAAATTCTACAAATTTGATATCTTGACTGAGGAGGACCTGGAGTTCTCTCATTCGGTGCTGCAGAGTCATCCGCACTCTCCCGCCCGTTTGGGAGCTTTGGTATAATCCCCATGGTCCTTACCGAGTTCCCAGCATCCACTAGGACGTCAGAGAAAATAAGAATTTACTTACCGATAATTCTATTTCTCGTAGTCCGTAGTGGATGCTGGGCGCCCATCCCAAGTGCGGATTGTCTGCAATACTGGTACATAATTATTGTTACCAAAAAAATTCGGGTTATTGTTGTAGTGAGCCATCTTTTCTAGAGGCTCCTCTATTATCATGCTGTTAACTGGGTTCAGATCACAAGTTGTACAGTGTGATTGGTGTGGCTGGTATGAGTCTTACCCGGGATTCAAAATCCTTCCTTATTGTGTACGCTCGTCCGGGCACAGTATCCTAACTGAGGCTTGGAGGAGGGTCATAGGGGGAGGAGCCAGTGCACACCAGGTGATCCTAAAGCTTTCTTTAGATGTGCCCAGTCTCCTGCGGAGCCGCTATTCCCCATGGTCCTTACGGAGTTCCCAGCATCCACTACGGACTACGAGAAATAGAATTATCGGTAAGTAAATTCTTATTTTTTACTTAAATTTATTAACCTACTTAAGTTTATTCGAACACAAATTATGTGTATCTGGAAGTACAATATTGTACAATTTATGAAAAAAAATCATAAAGGCTGTGAAGTTTATTCTAATCCTTATTTCCTGTACTATAACCAGTTTAGCTGGTAATACAGAACAGATTTGATTATGGCTCAATACAATTTGGTTTCCCTGATGCAATAGTTAATTTTATAAATAGGTTGTGGAATTCAGATAGATACATACATACATACATACATACATACATACATACATACATACATACATACATACATACATACATACATTTTACTCCACCTTTGCTGTAATGCCGACATTACATCATAATGTATTTTTCATTTGTTTTGTATCTTACAGCCTTCCAGACCGTATTGATAGTAAAGAAATAGCATTAGCTCTTTGATCTTGTGGTAATCATGAGACTCTAATAATTATTGGATGGTTTTAAAGTTGACTTGAAAACGCATATGAATTGTGCAAATGATGCACCCCTTTTGTATGCTGGCTTGTAATATTCAGTTCCAAAGCAACTTGTCTGAAAATTTTATTATTGAATCTTCCTAAATTAACTTATTACTGTGTTTTGTTTTTTTTTGTATTTTAAATTAAATAAGATTTATTTAGGTAGCTGATCCATAATTTTATTTATTAATCAGTGATGCACTGTAACAAAAAACAACATAATCACTGTGAAAATTGTCGTCATACGAAGTCTCATATAGCCAAAGATTAATGGGGAAATCCTTCCATAAAAATAATAGCATTCTGATGTGAATGTAATAGTTTTAAATAAGACGTGAAATCACATGTGGGGGTATATTCATTTGTGGTCGGATCCATTCTGACATGCATTTGTCAGAATGGATCCGACAAGGGCTATTCAATGCCCATCTCAATTCGACTTTAAAAAAAAGTCGAATTAAGATGAGGGACCGGAGAGGAGGAGATGGGGGACAGCAGCGGCTATAGCAGCGCTGCAGTAGTATGTGGCACAGCCGCCAGACCTCACGGCAGCGTCCACCCAGCTCCAGCAAGCGGGACCTCACTTGCTGGAGCCGGGTGGATGCTGCCGTGATCGGCGGCTGTGCCACATCCTCCTGTAGCGCTGCTGTCTTCCATCTGCCCGCGGCTCTCCCCCTTCTCCTCTCAGGTCCCTTATCTCAGTCCGACTTTTTTTTAAGTTTGACTGAGTTGGTCAGAAACGGTACTGTATATATTGGGGTCCCTAGCGCTATATTTAGGTGCAGGGCATGGCACCCCAAAAATCAGCATAAGCCAGAAAACCCAGGGCAGCATACCAGTGAAAAAACTATAATGTTAATAGATTAGTGATAAGAAGCTGAAGCTATAAAGAAGTGAAATCACATTTCTTTTAGGCCAGCCATGAAAAAGACAACAGGGACCTCAAACCACAAATAACCAGTCTTTTTCTGCATGGTGGGGTCTGTGAGTTCATGCTGTGATGTCCTAATGGTAACTGCCTGTATCAGGGCTTTGCTGTTGCTGCCTCACTCATACACCTCCAAGGCCATGGCAATGCAGTTCACTGGCAGAAGGAAATATTCGCATAATGTTAGTGACTAGACAGAGCTAAGCACAGATTACTGTGATGTGGCTGCAGACTTGGCATGTGACTACTGTAATATGACTTATGACCTTGAGAACAGTATAGTCTTAGATAAAATCTCAAATGGTTATTAATTGTAATTTCTCTTACGTCCTAGAGGATGCTGGGGACTCCGCAAGGACCATGGGGAATAGACGGGCTCCGCAGGAGACATGGGCTCTAAAAAGAACTTTAGATATGGGTATGCACTGGCTCCTCCCTCTATGCCCCTCCTCCAGACCTCAGTTTGATACTGTGCTCAGAGTAGACTGGGTGCATTACAGGAAGCTCTCCTGAGTTTCCTGAAAGAAATAATTTTAGTTAGGTTTTTTATTTTCAGGGAGCCTGCTGGTAACAGGCTCCCTGCAGCGAGGGACTGAGGAGAGAGAAGCAGACCTTCTTAAATGCTAGGCTCTGCTTCTTAGGCTACTGGACACCATTAGCTCCAGAGGGAGTCGGAACGCAGGCTCACCCTCGACGTTCGTCACGGAGCCGCGCCGCCGTCCTCCTCACAGAGCCGGAAGATGGAAGCCGGGTGAGTATGAGAAGTTAGAAGACTTCAGAGGCGGCAGAAGACTTCAGATCTTCACTGAGGTAACGCGCAGCGGTAACGCTGCACTCCATTGCTCCTACACAAGAGACACACGGCAGGCACTGTGAGGGTGCAGGGCGCAGGGGGGGGGGGGTGCCCTGGGCAGCAATTTAAACCTCTGGGACTGGCAACATGAGTATATATTCAGCCTCTGCACTGTATATTAGAGATCCCCCGCCAGTTTTTAAACGGAATCGAGCGGGACCGAAGCCCGCCGCTGGGGGGCGGAGCTTGATCCCTCAGCACTCACCAGCGCCATTTTCTCCACAACACACCGCTGAGAAGCTGGCTCCCCGGACTCTCCCCTGCTGAACATGGTGACTGAGGGTTTTAAAGAAGGAGGGGGCACATAATTTGACGCAGTGAATATAATATAATAAAAGCGCTATCTGGGTATATTTTCCAGGGTCATTGGCGCTGGGTGTGTGCTGGCACACTCTCTCTCTGTCTCTCCTAAGGGCCTTGTGGGGGAACTGTCCCGGAGTGTGTGGGGTGTCGGTACGCGTGTGTCGGCATGTCTGAAGCGGAAGGCTCTTCTAGGGAGGAGGTGGAGCAAATGAGTGTGGTGTCTCCGTCGGCAACGCCGACAGCTGACTGGTTGGATATGTGGAATGTTTTAAATGCAAATGTGAATTTATTACACAAAAGGTTGGACAAAGCAGAGTCCAGGGAAGGTACAGGGAGTCAAACCCTGCCTTTCACTATGTCGCAGGGACCTTCTGGGTCTCAAAAGCGCCCACTATCCCAAATAGTAGACACTGATTCCGACACGGATTCTGACTTCAGTGTCGACTACGATGATGCAAAGTTGCAGCCAAAATTGGCTAAAAGTATTCATTATATGATTATTGCAATAAAAGATGTGTTGCATATCACAGATGACCCCTCTGTCCCTGACACGAGGGTGCGCATGTATAAGGAAAAGAAACCTGAGGTAACCTTTCCCCCATCTCATGAGCTGAACGAGTTATTTGAAAAGGCTTGGGAATCTCCAGACAAAAAACTGCAGATTCCCAAAAGGATGTTTATGGCGTATCCTTTCCCGTCTAAGGACAGGATACGGTGGGAATCCTCCCCAAGGGTGGACAAAGCGTTGACACGCCTATCCAAAAAGGTAGCACTGCCGTCTCAAGACAGGCAACCCTCAAGGATGCTGCTGATCGCAGGCAAGAGACTACCTTGAAGTCAATTTACACACATACGGGTACCATACTCAGACCGGCGATAGCGTCGGCTTGGGTTTGTAGCGCTGTAGCAGCGTGGACAGATACCTTATCGGCTGATATAGATACGCTGGATAAGGAAACCATTTTATTGACCCTGGATCATATTAAAGATGCTGTCCTCTATATGAGAGATGCTCAAAGGGACGTTTGCCTAATGGGTTCCAGAGCCAACGCTATGGCGATTTCTGCTAGACGAGCCCTATGGACCCGACAATGGACGGGTGATGCCGACTCGAAGAGGCATATGGAGGTTTTACCTTACAAGGGTGAGGAATTGTTTGGGGAAGGTCTCACAGACCTAGTTTCCACAGCTACGGCAGGTAAATCAACTTTTTTGCCTTATGTTTCCTCACAGCCTAAGAAAACGCCACATTATCAGATGCAGTCCTTTCGGTCGCATAAACCCAAGAGTACGGGGATCTTCCTTTCTTGCCAGAGGTAAGGGCAGGGGGAAAAAGCTGCCAACCACAGCTAGTTCCCAGGAGCAGAAGTCCTCCCTGGCCTCTACAAAATCCACTGCATGACGCTGGGTCTCCGCTGAGGGAGTCCGCCCCAGAGGGGGCACGTCTTCGACTTTTCAGCCACGTCTGGGTTCACTCACAGGTGGATCCCCTGGGCAATAGACAATTGTTTCCCAGGGTTACAAGCTGGAATTCGCAGAGGTGCCTCTTCGCCGGTTTTTCAAATCGGCCCTACCGGCTTCTCCCCCAGAGAGGGAGATAGTTTTAAATGCAATTCAAAAATTGTGTCTTCAGCAAGTGGTGGTCAAAGTTTCTCTGCTTCAGCAGGGGATGGGGTATTACTCAACCCGGTTTGTTGTCCCGAAACCGGACGGTTCGGTCAGACCCATTTTAAATTTAAAATCCTTAAACCTTTACATAAAAAGGTTCAAGATGGAATCGCTCAGAGCAGTCATCGCCAGCCTGGAAGGGGAGGATTATATGGTGTCCCTGGACATAAAGGATGCATACCTTCATGTTCCCATATATCTACCTCATCAGGCGTTCCTGAGATTTGCTGTACATGATTGTCATTACCAATTTCAGACGTTGCCGTTTGGGCTTTCCACGGCCCCGAGGATTTTCACCAAGGTAATGGCGGAAATGATGGTACTCCTGCGCAAGCAGGGTGTCACAATTATCCCGTACTTGGACGATCTCCTAATAAATGCGAGATCAAGAGAGCAGTTGCTGAACAGAGTATCGCTTTCCCTGAAAGTGTTGCAACAGCACGGCGAGATTCTCAATATCCCGAAGTCACAGTTGGTTCCCACGACTCGTTTGCCTTTTTTAGGCATGATTCTGGATACAGACCAGAAAAGGGTTTATCTTCAGATGGAAAAGGCCCAAGAACTCATGAAGTTGGTCAGGGACCCGTTGAAGCCGAAAAAGGTGTCGGTGCATCACTGCACTCGAGTTCTGGGGAAGATGGTAGCGTCTTACGAGGCCATTCCATTCGGCAGGTTCCATGCGAGGACTTTCCAATGGGACCTTCTGGACAAGTGGTCCGGGTCACATCTACAGATTCATCAGATGATCACCCTGTCCCCCAGGGCCAGGGTATCTCTCCTGTGGTGGTTGCAGAGTGCTCACCTTCTAGTGGGTCGCAGGTTCGGCATTCAGGACTGGGTTCTGGTAACCACGGACGCGAGCCTCCGAGGTTGGGGAGCGGTCACACAGGGAAGAAACTTCCAAGGTCCCTGGTCAAGCCAGGAGGCTTGTCTTCACATCAACGTCCTGGAGTTGAGAGCTATATACAACGCCCTTCGTCAAGTGGAGCAGTTACTTCGCGACCTCCCGATTCTGATTCAGTCAGACAACATCACCGCAGTGGCTCATGTAAACCGCCAAGGCGGAACAAAGAGCAGAGCGGCAATGGCGGAAGCCACCAGGTTTCTTCGCTGGGCGGAAAATCATGTAAGCACTCTGACAGCAGTCTTCATTCCGGGAGTGGACAACTGGGAAGCAGACTTCCTCAGCAGACACGATCTACATCCAGGAGAGTGGGGACTTCATCAGGAAGTCTTCGCAGAGATTGCAAGTCAGTGGGGATTGCCTCAGATAGACATGATGGCAACACGCCTCAACAAGAAACTACAGAGGTATTGCGCCAGGTCAAGGGACCCTCAGGCGGTGGCAGTAGACGCCCTGGTGACATCGTGGGTGTTCCAGTCGGTCTATGTGTTTCCTCCTTTTCCTCTCATCTCCATGATCTTGAGAATCATAAGACGTAGAGGAGTACGGACAATTCTCATTGTTCCAGATTGGCCGCGAAGGGTCTGGTATCCGAATCTGCAGGGAATGCTCACAGAAGATCCGTGGCCTCTTCCTCTCAGAGAGGACTTGTTACAACAGGGGCCCTGTCTGTTCCAAGACTTACCACGGCATGACTGTTGAACGCTAGATCCTAGCGGAAAAGGGCATTCCGGATGAGGTCATTCCTACTCTGATAAAGGCTAGGAAGGACGTGACAGCAAAACACCGTTTATGGCGGAAGTATGTTTCTTGGTGTGAGTCCAGGAGTGTTCCTCCGGAAGAATTCCATCCGGGCCGTTTCCTTCACTTCCTACAGACTGGAGTGAATTTGATACTAAAGTTAGGCTCCATTAAGGTTCAGATTTCGGCCCTATCCATTTTCTTTCAGAAGGAATTGGCTTCTCTCCAAGAAGTATAGACTTTTGTGAAGGGAGTGCTGTATATCCAGCCTCCTTTTGTGCCTCCAGTGGCACCCTGGGACGTTAACGTGGTGTTGCGGTTCCTTAAGTCTCACTGGTTTTAACCACTTAAAACGGTGGAATTAAAGTTGGCTGATGCTGTTTTGTTTCATACTGTTAACTGGTTCGTATATTCCAGGTTATACGGTGTGGATGGTGTGGGCTGGTATGAATCTTGCCCTTAGATTAACCAAAATCCTTTCCTCGTGCTGTCAGTCTCCTCTGGGCACAGTTTCTCTAACTGAGGTCTGAAGGAGGGGCATAGAGGGAGGAGCCAGTGCACACCCATATCTAAAGTTCTTCTTAGTGCCCATGTCTCCTGCGGAGCCCTACTATTCCCCATGGTCCTTACGGAGTCCCCAGCATCCTCTATGGACTAGGAGAAAAAGATTTACCGGTAGGTTTAAAATCTTATTATTGCTGACCTGTTATTCCATATGGGAATATAAAGTGGATCACACGCATAACACTTAATGTTACTTGAAGCAGAGGTGTAACTTTCGCCAGCTGTTGTGCCTAATTACGTGTTAAAAAATTAGAGAATATATATATATTGTAGTACATAGGATATATAATTAATTCCACCATGTGATTCACGCTACATGAAAAGAAAACTGTCCATTTGAGGAAATGGACTCACAACATCTGCCTGTGGTAATCTTTCTACCAGCTATAGAGATACTGTAGGTAATGCTCATCATTCACTTCACTGGAATAAGTTTCTCAGGGGGCTATTCAATTGATTATTGGGGGCCCATAATTGCTTATACCCCGTCACTTTAAATGGGGTGGTATGCGATTTGTTTGGGCCCCTGTTTTTTAACTGCGCTGAACACACCCAGAAATAGCAGGTTTAGTCACCCAAAATGGCAATCCTGACTAAAGTACTGGGCGCAATGTAGAAAGTGCCATTTTGGCGCCCAAACAGGACACTTTCCGCACATTTCTGTTCCCCACTTTAGGATGCTGCCAGCAGAAATGATGGTAGCATGCCTGTTTGCAGAAACAAATGAATGGGCGTGCAATGGGGAGAATCAACTATTTATTTATTTATTTTATTTATTTATTAACAGTTTCTTATATAGCGCAGCATATTCCGTTGCGCTTTACAATTAGAACAACAGTAATAGAACAAAACTGGGCAAAAACAGACAGACATAGAGGTAGGAAGGCCCTGCTCGCAAGCTTACAACTATTGAGTCAACCCCTCAGATATTCCCCAGTTTTGTTTTTTTAAATGTTCAGTGCAGTATGAGGATACATCTTATCGGGGAGTGTGCCATCTAAGATATGCATCTTGAATTTATGCCATTGTTACCAGAGAAGTACAGTGAAAACGTTGTATTTCTTTTGGCCTGCCCTTTACCGTGGTATATTTGTAGTCTGTTACACTATTTTATATATTTTATTTACTTGATGGGCACATCTGTTTATAAAAGCCACAGGTAAAGAGAGTTTATTAGTGCTCATCTTGTCTGTTTTTGTTACAAATAGACTTTTGATAGTCATGAGCACCGATTTGCATTGTTCTCTGTCCCATGCTGAGAACACATTCTAGGTTAAGGACTTGAGAAAGATTTTCAGAATTCTCTTTGCTTTACACAATGAACTAAATCCTATACAGGTTGAGTATCCCTTATCCAAAATGCTTGGGACCAGAAGTATTTTGGATATCTGATTTTTCCGTATTTTGGAATAATTGCATACCATAATGAGATATCATGGCGATGGGACCAAAGTCTAAGCACAGAATGCATTTATGTTTCTTATTCATCTTATACACACAGCCTGAAGGTCATTTTAGTCACAATTATTAAATAACTTTGTGCATTAATCAAAGTCTGTGTACATTCACACCATTCATTTATGTTTCATATACACCTTATACACACAGTCTGAAGGTCATTTAATACAATATTTTTCTCTGACGTCCTAGTGGATGCTGGGACTCCGTCAGGACCATGGGGAATAGCGGCTCCGCAGGAGACAGGGCACAAAATTTAAAAGTTTGACCACTAGGTGGTGTGCACTGGCTCCTCCCCCTATGACCCTCCTCCAAGCCTCAGTTAGGTTTTTGTGCCCGTCCGAGCAGGGTGCAATCTAGGTGGCTCTCCTAAAGAGCTGCTTAGAAAAAGTTTGTTAGGTTTTTTATTTTCAGTGAGTCCTGCTGGCAACAGGCTCACTGCAACGAGGGACTTAGGGGAGAAGAAGTGAACTCACCTGCGTGCAGGATGGATTTGCTTCTTAGGCTACTGGACACTAGCTCCAGAGGGACGATCACAGGTACAGCCTGGATGGGTCACTGGAGCCGCGCCGCCGACCCCCTTGCAGATGCCGAATAGAGAAGAGGTCCAGAAACCGGCGGCAGAAGACGTCTCAGTCTTCATGAGGTAGCGCACAGCACTGCAGCTGTGCGCCATTGCTCTCCGCACACTTCACACCAGCGGTCACTGAGGGTGCAGGGCGCTGGGGGGGGCGCCCTGGGCAGCAATGTAATATACCTATTCTGGCTAAAATATATCACATATAGCCCCTGGGGCTATATGGATGTATTTAACCCCTGCCAGGTTCCAAAAAAAACGGGAGAAGAAGCCCGCCGAAAAGGGGGCGGGGCCTATTCTCCTCAGCACACAGCGCCATTTTCCTGCCCAGCTCCGCTGCGAGGAAGGCTCCCAGGACTCTCCCCTGCACTGCACTACAGAAACAGGGTAAAAACAGAGAGGGGGGGCACTTATTGGCGATATTTATAATATTTGAGCTGCTATAAAGGGAACACACTTATTAAGGTTGTCCCTATATATATTTATAGCGCTTGGGTGTGTGCTGGCAAACTCTCCCTCTGTCTCCCCAAAGGGCTAGTGGGGTCCTGTCTTCTATCAGAGCATTCCCTGTGTCTGGTGTGTGTCGACATGTATGAGGACGATGTTGGCGTGGAGGCGGAGCAATTGCCTGTAATGGTGATGTCACCCCCTAGGGAGTCGACACCAGAATGGATGGCTTTGTTTATGGAATTACGGGATAGTGTCAGCACGCTACAAAAGTCGGTTGACGACATGAGACAGCCGGCAAACCAGTTAGTACCTGTCCAGGCGTCTCAGACACCGTCAGGGGCTGTAAAACGCCCTTTACCTCAGTCGGTCGACACAGACCCAGACACTGACACTGAATCCAGTGTCGACGGTGAAGAAACAAACGTATTTTCCAGTAGGGCCACACGTTATATGATCACGGCAATGAAGGAGGCTTTGCATATCTCTGATACTGCAAGTACCACAAAAAGGGGTATTATGTGGGGTGTGAAAAAACTACCGATAGTTTTTCCTGAATCAGAGGAACTGAATGAAGTGTGTGATGAAGCGTGGGTTACCCCAGATAGAAAACTGCTAATTTCAAAGAAGTTATTGGCATTATACCCTTTCCCGCCAGAGGTTAGGGCGCGCTGGGAAACACCTCTTAGGGTGGATAAGGCGCTCACACGCTTATCAAAGCAAGTGGCGTTACCGTCTCCTGATACGGCCGCCCTCAAGGATCCAGCTGAAAGGAGGCTGGAGAATACATTAAAAAGTATATACACACATACGGGTGTTGGTGTGATACTGAGACCAGCAATCGCCTCAGCCTGGATGTGCAGTGCTGGCGTGGCTTGGTCGGAGTCACTGTCTGAAAATATTGATACCCTGGATAGGGACAGTATTTTACTGACTATAGAGCAGTTAAAGGATGCATTTCTTTATATGCGAGATGCACAGAGAGATATTTGCACTCTGGCATCAAGAGTAAGTGCGATGTCCATATCTGCCAGAAGAAGTTTATGGACGCGCCAGTGGTCAGGTGATGCGGATTCCAAACGACATATGGAAGTATTGCCGTATAAGGGGGAGGAATTATTTGGGGTCGGTCTATCGGATCTGGTGGCCACGGCAACGGCCGGAAAATCCACCTTTTTACCCCAGGTCACCTCCCAGCAGAAAAAGCCGCAGGCTTTTCAGCCGCAGTCCTTTCGTTCCTATAAGAACAAACGAGCAAAAGGACATTCCTATTTGCCCCGAGGCAAAGGAAAGGGTAAGAGACTGCAACAAGCAGCTCCTTCCCAGGAGCAGAAGCCCTCCCCGGCTTCTACAAAGGCGTCAGCATGACGCTGGGACCTTACAAGCAGACTCAGGGGCGGTGGGGGGTCGCCTCAAACATTTCAGCGCACAGTGGGCTCACTCGCAGGTGGACCCCTGGATCCTGCAGGTAGTATCTCAGGGTTACAGGTTGGAATTCGAGAAGTCCCCTCCTCGCCGTTTCCTAATGTCTGCTTTGCCAACGTCTCCCTCCGACAGGGCGACGGTATTGGAGGCCATTCACAAGCTGTATTCTCAGCAGGTGATAGTCAAGGTACCCCTCCTACAACAGGGACAGGGGTATTACTCCACGCTATTTGTGGTACCGAAGCTGGACGGCTCGGTAAGACCGATTCTAAATCTAAAATCTCTGAACCTGTACATACAAAAGTTCAAGTTCAAGATGGAGTCACTCAGAGCAGTGATAGCGAATCTGGAAGAAGGGGATTTTATGGTGTCCTTGGACATCAAGGATGCTTACCTTCATGTTCCAATTTGTCCTTCACACCAAGGGTACCTCAGGTTCGTGGTCCAAAACTGTCATTATCAGTTTCAGACGCTGCCGTTTGGATTGTCCACGGCACCCCGGGTCTTTACCAAGGTAATGGCCGAAATGATGATCCTACTTCGAAGAGAAGGCGTCTTAATTATCCCTTACTTGGACGATCTCCTGATAAGGGCAAGATCCAGAGAACAGCTGGAGGTCAGAGTAGCACTAACCCAAGTAGTGCTCCAACAACACGGGTGGATTCTGAATTTTCCAAAATCCCAACTGATCCCGACGACACGTCTGTTGTTCCTAGGGATGATTCTGGACACTGTTCAGAAAAAGGTATTTCTTCCGGAGGAGAAAGCCAGGGAGTTATCCGATCTAGTCAGGAACCTCCTAAAACCAGGAAAAGTATCTGTGCATCAATGCACAAGAGTCCTGGGAAAAATGGTAGCTTCTTACGAAGCGATTCCATTCGGCAGATTCCATGCACGAACTTTTCAGTGGGATCTGCTGGACAAATGGTCCGGATCGCATCTGCAGATGCATCAGCGGATAAAATTGTCCACAAGGACAAGAGTGTCTCTGCTATGGTGGTTGCAGAGTGCTCATCTGTTAGAGGGCCGCAGATTCGGCATACAGAACTGGGTCCTAGTGACCACGGATGCCAGCCTGAGAGGCTGGGGAGCGGTCACACAGGTAAGAAACTTCCAGGGCGTGTGGTCAAGCCTGGAGACGTCTCTTCACATAAATATACTGGAGCTAAGAGCAATCTACAATGCTCTAAGCCTGGCAAAACCTCTGCTTCAGGGTCAGCCGGTGTTGATTCAGTCGGACAACATCACGGCAGTCGACCACGTAAACAGCAGAAGTCTTCCACATGATTGTGGTCCATTGGGAAAGACCAATGGTGGACATGATGGCGTCCCGCCTCAACAAAAAACTGGACAGGTATTGCGCCAGGTCAAGAGACCCTCAGGCAATAGCTGTAGACGCTCTGGTAACACCATGGGTGTACCAGTCAGTGTATGTGTTTCCTCCTCTGCCTCTCATACCAAAAGTACTGAGAATTATACGGCAAAGGGGAGTAAGAACGATACTCGTGGCTCCGGATTGGCCAAGAAGAACTTGGTACCCGGAACTTCAGGAGATGCTCACGGAAGATCCGTGGCCTCTACCTCTAAGACGGGACCTGCTTCAGCAGGGACCGTGTCTATTCCAAGACTTACCGCGTCTGCGTTTGACGGCATGGCGGTTGAACGCCGAATCCTAAGGGAAAAAGGCATTCCGGAAGAGGTCATCCCTACCCTGGTAAAAGCCAGGAAGGAGGTGACTGCACAACATTATCACCGCATTTGGAGAAAATATGTTGCGTGGTGTGAGGCCAGGAAGGCCCCGACGGAGGAATTTCAACTGGGTCGATTCCTACATTTCCTGCAAACAGGATTGTCTATGGGCCTCAAATTAGGGTCCATTAAGGTTCAAATTTCGGCCCTGTCGATTTTCTTCCAGAAAGAATTGGCTTCAGTTCCTGAAGTCCAGACTTTTGTAAAAGGAGTACTACATATACAGCCCCCGGTTGTGCCCCCAGTGGCACCGTGGGATCTTAATGTAGTTTTGGATTTCTCAAATCCCATTGGTTTGAGCCACTCAAATCGGTGGATTTGAAATATCTTACATGGAAAGTAACCATGCTACTGGCCCTGGCTTCAGCCAGGAGAGTGTCAGAATTGGCGGCTTTATCGTATAAAAGCCCATATCTGATTTTCCATTCGGACAGGGCAGAACTGCGGACGCGTCCTCACTTTCTGCCTAAGGTGGTTTCAGCGTTTCACCTGAACCAGCCTATTGTGGTGCCTGCGGCTACTAGCGATTTGGAGGATTCCAAGTTGCTGGACGTTGTCAGAGCATTGAAAATATATATTTCAAGGACGGCTGGAGTCAGAAAATCTGACTCGCTGTTTATACTGTATGCACCCAACAAGATAGGTGCTCCTGCTTCTAAGCAGACGATTGCTCGTTGGATTTGTAGCACAATTCAACTTGCACATTCTGTGGCAGGCCTGCCACAGCCTAAATCTGTCAAGGCCCATTCCACAAGGAAGGTGGGCTCATCTTGGGCGGCTGCCCGAGGGGTCTCGGCATTACAACTCTGCCGAGCAGCTACTTGGTCAGGGGAGAACACGTTTGTAAAATTCTACAAATTTGATACCCTGGCTAAGGAGGACCTGGAGTTCTCTCATTCGGTGCTGCAGAGTCATCCGCACTCTCCCGCCCGTTTGGGAGCTTTGGTATAATCCCCATGGTCCTGACGGAGTCCCAGCATCCACTAGGACGTCAGAGAAAATAAGATTTTACTTACCGATAAATCTATTTCTCGTAGTCCGTAGTGGATGCTGGGCGCCCATCCCAAGTGCGGATTGTCTGCAATACTTGTACATAGTTATTGTTACAAAAAAATTGGGTTGTTATTGTTGTGAGCCGTCTGTTCAGAGGCTCCTACGTTTGTCATACTGTTAACTGGGTTCAGATCACAAGTTGTACGGTGTGATTGGTGTGGCTGGTATGAGTCTTACCCGGGATTCAAAATCCTTCCTTATTGTGTACGCTCGTCCGGGCACAGTATCCTAACTGAGGCTTGGAGGAGGGTCATAGGGGGAGGAGCCAGTACACACCACCTAGTGGTCAAACTTTTAAATTTTGTGCCCTGTCTCCTGCGGAGCCGCTATTCCCCATGGTCCTGACGGAGTCCCAGCATCCACTACGGACTACGAGAAATAGATTTATCGGTAAGTAAAATCTTATTTTAATAACTTTGTGTATTAAACAAAGTTTGTGTATATTGAGCCATCAGAAAAACAAATGTTTCACTATTTCACTCTCTCAAAAAATTCTGTATTTCGGAATTTTCCGTATTTCGGAATATTTGGATATGGGATACTCAACCTGTATTTTGTTTGATACCCTATTTATTTCTGAAGTGCATTCAAAATGAATTCGGCTACAGTATATGCTCAATTACAGTTGCATCACTACTTAAAGTGATAAGCATTTTTGGTCATTTACATTTGTTGCAAAAGGCAGTTGTGGACTAGGGGACCAATTTGCAGAACAAATGACAGGGATTTCAATTCTTAATGGCTTTAAGACTGGCACATGTTATCTTGAGTTTCACACAGCCCTGTTTTATGACCATGGTTATTAGCTGAATAAGGGGAACTTTGGCAGAAATGGCTGCTTGGAGGGGCTTTGTAGTTCAAGGTGGCAAGGGAGGTTAAAGTACTTCAGGGAAGCTTGGAGACATGTTAACCACTTATTGACAGAAATTGACAGGTTTTTTTATGACTGAATTAGGTTAAGAACACAGATTTCAAACTATAGCCAATAAGATTCTATAAAACAAAATGTCAGAAAAAAAATGTAGTGGCAACCTCAGGAAGATTCTTTTGTGTTTTCTGACTGGTTCTTTTGTGTTTTCTGACTGGTTGCATCAGATGCGACAGTGTGTGGGATAGTCCAGCCTGTGTGGTTGCAGTTAATAAACCTCTTGTTAAAATTCGGAAAAAGTAGAAACTTAAAATATTTTGTTTTTTTTCAATACAGGTTATATACCTTTTTAATGTGTTTTTATACACTTCCCCAGGGCATACCCTCTTAGGAATGTTCATTAAAACTTGGACATAGGTTAAATTTTTTTTTACTGCACAAGAATAGCTTGTGATTAATGTAGAAATGCACAATACAGTTGAAAACCCTGACCTGTGCATGTTAAAGCTGTAGTCACAAAAAATGTATTTGTCATTTTACCTTTTGAAATCAGTTGTCCTGTATTGCACAAATATTGCAGA